>NC_060278.1:106099682-106125301 GCF_021613505.1 Equus quagga | reverse complement strand
TGCATGTGTGTGCGTATGTGTGTGTGCATGTGTGTGTATGACTGTGCGCGCATGTGCATGCATGTGCGTGTGTGCGTATATTGCGTGTGTGCATGTGTGTGTATGACTGTGCGCGCGTGTGCATGCATGTGTGTGCGTATATTGCATGTGTGTGCATGTGTGTGTATGACTGTGCGCGCGTGTGCATGCATGTGTGTGGGGGGCACACTTTGCCCCTCCCCCTCCTGCACGTCCCCTACCCTGCCCTCTGCCTTCCCTCCCCTTCGTACCCCCTCCTTGCCTCGACTGGTAACCCTGAGAGCTGAGGGCTGAAATCATGATGTTTAGCTTATTAAAAGGCTTTTATTGAGCTCAAAAATAATTAAATTTGTCTTTGAAAGCATCTAACTCGATTGAGTGAACAAGTTGAAAAACGAATTTTTAAAATCCTGGCGTTAGAGTCCTGCCTGCTCTTTACGGGTGGGGCAGGTGCGGGGGACGTCGCAAAGCGAGGGGTCTGGACTCACATCCTTCCCAACTCTTTCCAGCTGATTAACCCCTCAGGGCATCAGTTTCCCAGAGTAGCTGCGCAGACACTTGTAACAAATGCCGTGTGCCCCTTCCAGGTCTGCTTGGCCCTCTCCCCTCCTTCCACGTGGGTCCAAATTCCCACTGAAAGCACCTGTGTCCCGCTGCCCAAGGCTTTCTCCAGCCTCTGGAAGGTTTGTTGCCCACCAGGCAGCAGGCACAGAGCCGGGGGATGAGGCCCTCGGAGCCACGTCCACGGGTAACAGACGGGAGCAGGGGCTGATACCAGCGCCCTCACTGGCAGCCCTGAGGTGACGCCCTACACACTCCCAGGGCTCCCCCAGGCACTGAGCCTCAGGTGCCCACCAAGGCCACCTGCTTGATGGTGTGCCCTCCAGAGGTCTCCAACCTCCCTCGGCCTATGTCCCACTGCCCTCCCAGCGTTTCCTGACATCGCCACCCAGATAAATGATTTGCACTCAGGTCTCTACCTCAGGCTGTGCCCCGGGGTGCCCAGCCTCAGACAACAGCGAGCTCTAAAGAGGGGTCAAAGGGGGGTCCAAGCACCCCAAGGAAAAGGGCTCCCTGCCAGGAGGGCACACGGGGTCTACATGTGCACACTTGTGTATGTGTGTGCACGCCTGCTCAGGTGCAGACATACAGTCACCACGTCTTTTTTTTAATCCAAAATACCATTTTAACATAGAATCAATATAAAAATTGTTAATAAGAAAAAGATCTTAAATCCTCGCGTCTCTTCTTCTAACTTGGCAGGTTTCTGTGCCGCTGGGTGCCAAGCACAGTGCTCTGCTCACGTGGGCGCTGTTACGGACTGAAGGTCTGTGTCCCCCCAAATCCATATGTTGGAACCCTACCCCTCACCATGATGGTCTTTGGAGGTGAGGCCTTTGGGAGGTAAGTAGGGTGAGATGAGGTCGTGAGGGTGGGGCCCTCGGGAGCAAGGTCAGTGCCCTTAGAGCAGTCCTGTGGAGTCACCCGCCGTGTGAGGGCACGGTGAGGAGACGCTGTCCATAGATTATGAAGTGGCCGTCACCAGACGCTGAATGTGCCGGCACCCTCCTCTTGCACTTCCAGCCGCCAGAACTTCGAGAAGTCGACGTCTGTTGTTTAAGCTCCAATCTGTGGGATTTTGCTATAGCAGCTGAACTAAGACAGGCACGCTCAGACAAAGAAACCTTAGAAAACAATTCAACACGAACTTTCTCTCCTGATAGGCTGGTGAGTCCTGCCGGGAGGACCGCTGTCTGGCACAGAGAGTGCTCCTTCTCATCCTGCGGCACTGTGACGCCGCACCTGTCCTCAGCAAGAGAAGTGGAGGAGTCATTGCTCAGAGCTTGGATGCTGGGCTCTGACGGCCTGGGTCTGAACCCCGTCTTTTCCACTCACCAGCTCCACAATCTCAACCAGTTTACTTTGCAATCTCTCTGCATCTCAGTTTTTTTGTCTGTAAAATGCAGATTGCATATTACTTATCCCCCTTATAAAAGTGCTGGAAGAATTCAATGAAGTAATGAAAAGCACTGGGAATAGAGTGGGTCGTGGGCTCTTAGTAAATACCAGTTGCTGTTCAGTCACTAAGTCTTTTGGGAAACACCTTGGGACGGAGTTTTAGAGTATGATGCTCATCTAAAATTAAAAGAAGTCACAAACAACATGTAAAAGTCTTTTACTCTTGCCCCTACCACCACTCGGAACCCCTCCCTCCCTGCTCACCCCGGGACGGGGCCACACTCCCCCGAGAGCAGGAGGCTGGCCACTTGCCACGTGTGTCTGCATTTCCCCATTTTACCTTCCAGGAAGACAAGTCTTACCACCTTGGCCCCCGATGCTTCCAGAGCCTTTGAAAATGTTTGTGCTCCAAAATACGGAGGGGAAAAAAAAATCACAAAATCAGAATCAATAAATGTTTAATGAAAAGTCTAGAAACCCAACATTATGTCAAGTTCATTCATTGTTCCACTTAGTCGTCATAAAAATTTCATTACATTTCACTATATCTGAAACAAATTTATAGGTGAAATCTTCTCATTTGCAAGACTTCCCAAGAATACTGGACGCTCGGTGGGGAAATTGTGGCCCATTGTCATTAACTGAATTTTTTGTAGGTAAATAATTTTGCAAGCAAAATTAGCAAAAAATCTTTCAATTATAAAAATGAAAGTTGGATGGGATTCATGTCAGTGTGTTTGTCGGGCCTTGGAGAAAGCTTTCTCAAAAGATTTCGGACGGGGAGGAAGGGTGTGGAAACAGCCGGGCCGGCCACATCCCCCCTCCCCCACATCACACAGCCGCTGAGTGGCCATGTCTCCTGCCCCCTTCCCACGTCCTGCCACAGATTCTCCAGCACCGAGGGCCACCTTCCAAGTCCCCAGTTCGCCTCGAATGACAATCTTCCAGTGGCCCTTGCTTTGCCCTTGGGGGAAAACCTCAAGTTTCTCCCACAGCGTTCAAGGGCAGGGCTGCTGCCCGCCCACCTGATGGACGTGCCCCTGCCCAGGTCTCCTCCGGTGGCCAGCGCTGCTGTGGGGGTGGGGGGCCAGGACTCGGCACCAGCCGCTCCTCAACCCCCAGACCCGGCGGTGTGGCCTCTTCTGCAGCCAGAACACGAAGTGGAGCCGGGAACCAGTGAGGGGGCCTTTCTCCCACCCCTCGCCCGCCCCAGCAGGTGGCCTGGGAAAGAGAAGACACAGGTGACTATTCGGTGAAGGACCTGATGAATAAATGGGGTTGCTTTGCGACCTCAGAGAGGGACAGTTGGGCTCATAGGACGACGACACGACTCGCCCCTGTGCATTGAGCACACAGTACCCGCTCTGCGCTCTGCAAGGACCCTTGGGGGAACAATCCTATTTAACCTTTGCAACAACCCAGAGGTACGTGCTGTTATGATCACCTTTTTCAAAGGGAGAAATTGAGGCTCAGAAAGATAGTGGCTCACTCGAGGCACAGAGCTGAAAAGCGGGGGCCCCCAGACCAGAGCCCCCGGGCTGCCCGACGCCAGTAGACACAGGTGACCAGTGGAGGCCAGTCAACAGCTCTGCCTTGAAGGGCAGCGAGAGGAGCCGGGCCCACCCTGCCTGGCCTTCTGCTCCTCACCTCTGCCGGTAGCTCTTGGGTCCTTGTGCAGTCCCTGCTTCTCTCTGGCCACCTACGGTTCTCTGACCTTTGGCCCTGACTGAAGACACATCATTATCGCCATTTGGGGACCTTTCCACTCCCTCCTGGTGGCGGGGAATTCACCGAGGAGGCGTGAAGATAACATCCAGGCGCCTGGTGGAAGGACACTGGGTTTTGCCAACACAATGAGCAGTGAAAATACCTCTCTTTGAAAAGGGAGAGAAAGAGAAATCTAAAGACTCGAGATCAGTAGCATGCAATTATCATCTGGTTTGGGCGGAGAGTTCTAATAGTTTCCAGAAAAACACAAGCCATGAAAAAGCAGTGTGCTTCCCAAGCAAACAGAGCTTGGGCTCTGGCAGGCGGACCGGCCATCTTGGGACTCCTGGGGCCTCTGCGGCCCTCCCCAGGAGAGCAAGGAGGTGCCCGTGTGCCTGTGTCCCAACGCTTCACCCTCTGCCTTCACACCGCACGGGAGGCCCTCAGAATGTGGAAACGCCTCTGAACTCAGCCTGGGGGGCTCAGCCTCCCACCTGCTCGATAGACAGGCTCCCGTGAATGGACACACCTCAGGGCACAGAGGGGGTATCCTTGCTCCTTCCTTGGGGGGACAGCAGAGTCTCGCGATGGCAGGGATGGCTAGGTATCCTCCAATATCTGTGGTCCCCTATTTTGAAGTAATAGAAATCTCCGTTTCTGCCGGGTGCATGGTGGGCCGGAATAAAGCCCATCTTCCCCAGACTGCCTTGCAGGTAGGCCAGACCATGAGCCTCATGGGATGTCGGTGGAATGTGTGTGCAACTTGCAAGTGTTCTTGAAGGGGAGGCACCTGCCCTTCTTCCCTTTCCTCCTTCCTGCTGGAAGGAATGCAGATGGGATGGCTGGGGCTTGAGCAGCCATCCTAGAACATAAGGCCAACCTGGGAACGGAGGCCACAAACTGCAGAGCAACAAGATAGAAGGGGCCTGGGTCTCAACACCATAGACCTGGGCCACCTATCAGACTGTTATGGGAGAGGGAAAGAAGTATCTGTATTGTTTAAGCCACTGATATTTGGGTTAAAGACAATCCTTATAGTCAGAATTACCTCGAAAATCTCTTAAATTGAGACGAGAAATACAAGATAATCTAAATCTTTACAAGTGAGAATCCAACTCAGGGTGGTGAGACGCTTACAGCAGGTTCATAGCTTCCGTGAATTCCAGACACGTCACCGAATGCTATGGAAGGTGGAACCCACCCACAGTAAACTGGTCTTTCTCTTTCTTGCTTTTTTTTTTGCCTAGTGCCTAAGGCTGTATTGTGGACATGCATCACATCACATTTTCTAACTTACACAAATTTTGTGAGCACCTACTGAGTGTGAGATGGTGTGGTTTTTCTTGTTTATTATCTCCATTTTATAATTAAAGAAACTGAGGCTCAGAGAGGTAGAAACACACAGCTAGGGAGGAGAAGGGCTGAAGCTCGGATCAGAGTTGCCCTGAAAAAGGCAAAGCAGAACCCTTGTCCCGGCGCGTGGCCCTCCGAGCGGTTCCCGCTGCAGGGTCCTGGCACGCCCGAGGGCCAGCGTGGGGACCCCGTGGCTTCAGGACCAGGCCAGGCTGGTGAGCGGGCGCCACCTGGTGGCCACGCCGGGCACAGGCGTCTCCGAGCCAGCTGCCGGGGTTCGGCGGAGCCCCCTCTGAACGCGCCCCCACCGTCTCCCTCAACATCCCCGATTACCCACATTTAAAGTTAGTATGTTCGGGTCACTAACAGATACACGATTCTTTGTTTTTACATACAAGGACAACAAAAGCATCGTTGTGGTTTCCTGATGGTACGGAGGGGTCCAACTGGGAACTGTCCAGGATGGGGACGAGTTCCCCGGGACGCCCGGCCCCGCCCCGCCCCGCCCCAGAGATTTGGATTTAGTTGGTCTGGGCTGGACAGGGCGTCGGCATGTGTCCTGCTTGCTCTGCAGTGACAGCTTCCAGAGGAGCCTCCTCTGGGACCCATTCCCACGGCTGGACGTTTTCCTGAGCCTCTCCCTTTGCAGAAATGCCCGGCAAGGGACCCCAGAGCGAGGACATCGGCAGGCCCTCCCAGGCCTCTGCCGCTGGGACCCTGAGCCCGGGGACTTCTGGGGCTGAGTTCTTGATCCTCTTGGCTGCCTCACCCAAAGCCCTTACCTCTGTGGCCTCAGTTTCCCCTTCTATTACCTGGAAGAGAACACAGGCTCTGAACTGCTCTGGCGTCACTGACCCCTTTGAGAATTTATGAAAGTGAGAGTCGCTTTCCCGGAAACAGGGATATGAGTGCCCACCTGTGCTCACACCCTCGGATGGCCCTGGCAGCTCTGGTCACACTGCTCAGCTGGATTAACCCCTTAGTCCTCACCACGACCTCCTGAGGTAGCTACTTTTGTTAGCCCCCTTTTACAGATGAGGCACAGAGAGGTTAAACAACTTGCCCAAGGTCACACAGCTGGTAAGTGGGGGGGGTTGGATCAGAACCCAAGAATCTCTGTGGCCTTGGAGGTGACCTCACCCCACCCCCAGCCTCAATTTCCCCTCCAAGAAAAGAGGCTAGTACCAGCCCCCACCCTGTAGATGGGTCGGGGGACACACGAGATGGGAGAGCACATAATAGATACTCATTAAAGAGAGATGTCTCTTCGACACATACACAATCACAGGGCACCCCCTAGGCATCTCACCTGTGTGTGGGGGTGAGGTGGGCAGGAGTGGGTGCCCAAAGGTTGGGGAAACCCCCTAGCCCCAGAGGATGCTCCGGTCTTGTCAAGCTCAGCTCCTCCCTACTGACGTGTATTTGCAGGCCGGTCCCATCTTGCTCATCAGTTGTGCTTTCAGTTCTGTTTCTTTCGAAAGCCACACACGGAAGTTTCATTTTCTTTTCCTCTAGAAAGCTGATCAGGTCAAGATCACCAGACCTCTATTTCCGGGGTGTGAAAGGCTTACACCCACCCGGGTGAAGCTGGCTCTCCTTCACAGCTGCCAGAGCCCCAGGCTCAGCCCAGAAAGGACCCCCTGGGCATTGCCCGGCCCACCCGCTCCAGGCCACTGTGGAGGAGCCTGCTGCTGCCCCCCGTCCCTGGGCTCCTGACCACCGCTGTCAGCATGGCCGAGGGCGCAGCTGAGCCAACCGAAACAGGTACTTTCTTCCTTCCAAGGAATAGGGAGGCTCCCTGTGGGACCCACACTTCTCTTTCTGCTCCTTTCCTTGGCCCAGATGACAGCAATGGCAGCAATGCCAGAGTCAGCAGAAGCAAGAAGGGGAAGGAGGGCACAGCGTTGGTCCCAAGGCTTGCTCTGCCCTGGCACCCTGCAACCCACTTTCATGCATTTTGCAACGACGTGCAGCAGCCGGAGCAATGTTTCCATTTTCTGCAAGGGGTCACCGGGGCCTGGAGGTGAAATGACTCAGGCCTCACAGCGGATGCTGGGGTCTGAGCGCCCATCTTCATACGCATTTTGAAAAACAGCAGATGCCGCTTTGATAAGACGCGCGTGTACATGTGTGTTTCCCCTTGTGGGTTCTTTCCTCAGGTGACACCTTCCTCCTGGCAGTTTCCCGTGAAAGCCAGCCGTGCGCCCAGGGAGCGCTGTGTTCTGGGGGAACCAAAGTGTGGGCTGTGGGCTGGGGCGGTTTTAAATTCTCTTTGTTTTGTTATCATTAGCTAATTTAGTCCTCACCACAATCTTTGAAGTAGCTCCTTTTATCCCCATGTCACAGATGGAGCAACTGAGGCACAGAGAGTTCACACGGCTAGTAGGTGGCACAGCTGGGGTCAAACCCAGTAAACCAGTCATCAGAGAACAAAAAGGAGACAAAGAGGGGTGCCAGGCAGGGGTGCTGGGGAGGGGTGCAGGGGAGGGGTGCTAGGGAGGGGTTCTGGGGAGGGGTGCAGAGGAGGGGTGCTGGGCAGGGGTGCAGTGGAGGGGTCCTGGGGAGGGGTGCTGGGCAGGGGTGCGGTGGAGGTGTCCTGGGGAGGGTTGCTGGGCAGGGGTGCAGTGGAGGGGTCCTGGGGAGGGGTGCCCAGGTGGGAACTTAGAGAGGGGTCCTGGGAAGGAGTGCCGGGGACGGGTGTAAGAGAGGGGTGCAGGGGAGGGGTGCTGGGGAGGAGTGCTAGGGAGGGGTGCTGGGGAGTGGTGTAAGGGAGGGGTGCTGGGCAGGATTGCAGGGGAAGGGTCCTAGGGGGGGGATGCCAGCAGGGCCCACCTCGGGGATCCTGGGCTGGTTCCCAGGCTCCTGGTGGACTTCCTCCAAGAGAGACATGCAGGTACCAGTCAAGGGCACTCAGTGACCGAATTTAACTCCTGGGGGGTTTTCCCTTTCCTGACTGACTTGGTGCTTACACTTGGTGCATTGCACAACTCCTCAGCACAGGAGGCCAGCCCCACCCTTCCCTTCCGGTGTGGCTCACCTCTCCACCCCCACCTCTCCTTTGAGTTCAGGGGACTGGAGGAGGAGGGAGTGGAGGAGGCTCCCCCTGGGGCAGGCTTTTCAAGAACCAAAACTCTTCAAGAAAGGCAAAGCCAGGTGTGCCGTCGGTGGGACGGGCATACCCTGGTCCCTGGGTTAGAATCTGGGGGGTGATGGGGTAAGTGCCTCTGGGTGTTCCAATCGCACCTCTCCTGCTGCAGCAAGGATGAAAACCTTCTGACCACAAGGGCGGCCGCAGCACCCGGCTGTCGAGCCAGATGGGTGAGCCCTCCCCACCAGCACTGCCACCAAGGACCCCGGGAAGCCCGCAAGGCAGGGGACTGGCCTGCTGCCCCGGAAGGGGACCCAGGTCTTGCCAAGAAGGGCCCTGCTGTGCATTTCCTTTGGCGTCCTTGCGGGCAGACATTTCCTGGCGACAGGCGGGGCCGCTCCCCGCAGGGCTCTCAGCAGCACCCCAAGCACGCTGACGCCCTGTATCTGCCGTGTCGTCTCGGCCCCTGGAGAGCAGCTGGCCTGGGCTTGTGGGAACCTGTCCGTCTGGGAGGAGCAGGGGCGGTTCAGAGAGTTCCTCCTTCAGCCTCACAAGATCCTGCTTAGGGTGTTAAACTCAGGCGGGGCAACAGAGGCCCAGGAGGCGCCTCCCATCCCTGCTCCGGGTCACCTGGGTAGACGTCTGTCCCAGCAGTGGACAAACCCCTTGCTCACTCATTCATTCAAGTCACTCATTCATTCAAGTGCCATTTCCTGAGAACCTGCTGTGTGCCCCGCACCGTGCTAGGCCCCGAAGGGACTGCAGTGAACCAGGCCACCACGGCAGGGAGTCCTTGGGGACACCCTGCAGGGGACCCACACACAACACCCCACCCACGTGGGGCATCAGGACAGCTTCCCAAAGGAGATGGCGTCTGAGAAAGATCTGGAGGTTGAATAGACGTTGGACAGGTGGAGAGGGGGGAAGAGTGTTCCTGACAGAGGGAACAGCATGTGCAGAGGCCCTGGGGTGAGTGGGGCTGGAAGGGGTACAGGTGGGTTGGCACTTGGAGGGGAGTGGACGGGGACGAAGGCAAGGCGGGCCGGTCAGCAGAACTGGTGCTGGCTGCCAAGTGGCAGGTGGACCGCAGGGAACCCAACTGGAGTTGGTGGAATCGCTGTCACCCAAGACGGGGACGAGGAATGGGGAGGTGGAGGTGGAGATGAAGGGACTCAAGACAGCCAGAAACAGGATCTCCAGGACTCCGTGCTTGGGCATCAGGGAGAAAGATCCGTTTCTGAATGTCTGCTAGGTTTCCAGCTGGGTGAATGTCGACGCCACTGACGTGGATGGCGAGCCCCAGAGACGAGGAGGATTCTCCAGGGAGGGAGGAGAGGATGGGCGCTCAGAGGCCAACAGGCCTGCCTCCGAGCCCCCACGCACCCCCCCACTCCCTCCTACTCTCCCGCCCTCACTCCCCCTACTCCCTGTCCTGCCGCCCTCACTCCCCTCTGCTTGGAGGAGGCCTGAGACCTGAGCCTCGGAGCGAACATTCCCACTGCCCTTGAGCACTTGCACCAGGCAGAGGACCCTCGGATGGCCTGGGCACCTCCTCTGGCCACTGGCCTGTCCAGCCAAGGTCACTTCTGACCAGCTCACGTGCCCCTCACTGAACAGAGGCGTTGTTGGTGGATGTCTGCTCGGGTCTCCGCCCCTCCCTCTGCCTTGGACCCCTCTCTCAGGGGGTCTCCGCGGCCCTGGAGCCTCCAGCCGGGGCTCCATCGTAGGTGCACTCAGTTCTCTCTCGGCCCCTCTCTCCCTCTCCCAGACCTTGAGCAGAAGATCCTGCAGGTGCTGAGGGACGCCGGCTCCCCTGTGAAAGCGATCAAGCTGGCCAAGGAATGTGGAGTGTCCAAGAAGACACTCAACCGAGTCCTCTACCGGATGAAGACAGAGCTCAAAGTCGACCTCGAAGGCCTGGCGACGTGGCGCCTGGGCAAGGGCGAGACTGGAGGAGCGATCCTCACAGAGCAGGCCCAGCCCAGCCGGGGTAACCTGCCAGCCGGGGGCGGGGCGGACCCAGCATGGATTTGGCCCTGGGTTCGAGTACGGGCTCTGCCCCTCGGGGGCACATGAGGTCCCCTCATGGTGCCTTGACTCTTCTTTCTGGCTGACGGAGATGACAGTAGGGCTGCATCCTAGGGTTGCAAGAGGATTAGATGCAAAGGGCTCAGCCTGGTGCCAGCACGTAGTAGGTGCAGAGCAAAACATTAATAATAATAACAGAAAATGATAACGATGACAACAATGATAGAGATAATAATGATAGAACGGACAGCATCATGCTAGATCTTCCCTTCCGGTTCAGCAGCTCACAGACCCAAGAGCTTCCAGGGGCCACTGTGGAGTCGGGGGCTCACCCAGCCCACCCACAACCCCGGAGGAGGGCGCACAGCGTCCCTCCCTCTTCCCAGGGAGGCCCATCAGAGGGCAGCCGCCCGGCTGGGGAGGAGCAGGGCAGCATTTGAAGCCAGGTTTATTTACTCTAGAACCTCAGTTTGGAACCCTGTGTGCTGGGGACCACCATCAAGCGGCCACCCTTGTCCGGTAGAGTCCCTGTCCCCTCTCCGGTTCCTCTGCCTCCTGACCTGTCTTTCTTTCTCCAGCAGAAAGACCCCCGCAGAAAGCGGCTGCAACTCCAGAGAACCCTGCCTCTCAGCTCGGTGAACGGCGTCTGCGTAAGCGCCCTGGTTTCCTTCCAGCTCCTGGGATACGGGGCCCACTTCCTCCACCCCCGAACTCTGTGGCCACTTGAGATGTTACGAGTGTTCAGGGGCCACCTGCCCCCACTGAGAAGTTCCCACAAAGTGTTAGAGGCAAGATCAGTGTTCACAGTGGAAGAAGTTAAATGGCTGAGAACTCTCTGCTCAGCAGTCGACGTTCATTGTGCGCTGGCCTCGTGCCCGGCACTGCTGGGAGCACTTTCGGTACATCCCTGATGCGCGGAACAACCCCTGTGGGCACGGTTATTACGCCATTTTACACATGAGGGCCCTGCGCGCTAACGGGCTGGGTCTGTCCCAGGCCGCACAGCTAGTGAGCAGAGGAGAAAATTCAAGCTCTGGGGGTCCTCCTTAACCACCCACCACCCTGCCTTGCAGAGGAAATGATCTACAACTTTCTGAAAGCCCATGGGCCCCATAAGGCCTTGACCATCATGAAAGCCCTGGGATTAGAGACAAAAAAAGAAGTCAACCACAACTTGTATGACATGGAGCACAAACACCTCCTGCACCATGACACGAATTTAGATGTGTGGGCAGTTTATCGACCAGGTAGGCCCTTGCTTGCTGCCCACACCTGGACAGGGCAGAGGGGCAGAGCTGTGACGAGAAACCACAATGCCTGACAGTTGGTCCTTGCTGGGTGCCCTGATAAGCACTTGGCCTGCTCCTGCTGGCCAGACCCTCCCGGAAGCTTGCAGTGGACTTGCTGACCTGTCATTGGAAGGGGGTTCCAGAAGGGAGGGACGTGCTGGCAGGAGTAACCAGGGAGGGCTTCCTGGAGGTGTCGCTTGAGGCTGCAGTTGCAGAAGGCAGGGGGCTGGGAGGGGAGGTGGCCCCGGGGTGCAGGTTTGCTGACAATTTCTGTAAGCTCTTTGCCCCACTTGGAGTGTGAAAGTTTCTGGGAGGGAAGGTCAGGCTGGGCTCAGAAGCCCGCAGGGCGGAGGCCCGCTCAGGGCCAACGTGCCCATTAGGTGAGGCAGCCGCAGGGCCTGGAGCCCACAGTTCTTTTGGGGGTCCACGGAAATGATCTAATTTCTGTTAAAACTCGAAGACACAATGAATATTATAATAAGAATGAAGAGCTAAAATGACTCTAGGCTAGATTCTGTTTCTCTTTATCAACACAGTCATAAAATGTCATTTTAAATATTTTTTTATGGAGGAAGGGGCCCACAAAGGCGCAAGAGCTGAGGGCCCACGAAGGGGGGAACGTGGCTCCCTGTAGGGAGTTGGCCAAGCCCCGGCAGGTGCCTCCCTACCCCACATGGGGCCGACGCCCCTGCTCACAGGGCCCGAAGTGTCTCAGCATCCTAGGGATGAGCACGTGACAGCGGCTGGATTTTAAATGCTGATGAGAGATTGAGATTCTTAAAAATGCCGTGTGAGCCAAACAAAGCTTATCTGGTGTCCAGAAGCAGCCCGCGGACGGCGCCCTGCAGAGCCCACTGGAGGAAGAGGCCCAGCTCTTGGGGGTCAGGGCCCAGGGGCCTCGCAGGGAGGGGCAGACGGTGGGTGAGCCACAAGGCTCCCTCGATGCTCCGGGTGGCAGGGGATGCACAAGTAGAGTGACCCCAGTGGCGATGTCCAAGCCGGGCCCTCGGAGATGCCTGTGGCGTTTGGCTGCCCTTGGACCCACTGACTTAGCACCCCAGGGCGGGCGTCTGGGGATCTGTGTTTTAACAAGATGCTGCCAGCTGGTATTCGGAGCCCCTGATCCCTAGAGAGGTGCGAAGGGATCAAGTGGAATATTATTTTGCAGAAGATTCTGGAAGAAGAAATCAGCCCACCACAGTTATTTACCAGCAAAATCCCGTCACCATGATCTGTCAGAATGGACCAAACAGCCAAATTTCCATCCAGAATTCTGAAGGCATCCAGATTGGACATGGGAATGCCATGGTGAAACAAATGGCCTCTGGGGAGAACGGTGAGTCCCCTGAGAGACCCCCAGCTCAGGGACCTCTAGGGGGCACTGGTACCATCCGGGGTGCGGGCAGGGAGTGGGGGGCGTTCAACCCTCCAAAGAGAAAGAGCAGCTCTCAGATCTCCGAAGTCTTCCTTTGTGGCCCACCTTAGGATGAGGAAGTCTTTCTTTGCATCTGGATCAAACCTTCCCTGCTTTCCTTTCATTCAAATACCTTTTCCTTACTTTCAATGGGACCAGATATTTTTTCATAAGAAACAACTCATTTCACTCTCCCTCGGTGGACTGTCACAGGAGGTCCTTGTAGTATTTTATTTGTCCTGAGACACTAGTTTGTCACACATTTTAACATCTCCGAAACCGGGATGCATCTTACCAGTGGCAACCTAGTTCTGATGAAATACCTCCTGCGCGTGAGCCCTTGCCCCACGCCAGGCACTGTGGCGAGAGGGTCAGGGCCACCTGTGTCCAGCCGGGGGACCCAGGAGTTAGGGTCTCAGCCTAGAAGTTAGGACACTCTGTGACCTCAGGAGAGCCCTTCCCCACTCTGGGCCTCCATTTCCCCAACTACGAAATGAGGAGCTTTGCTCTAGAGTCTTGCTGCGCCCTTCCCTGACTCCAGTCCTCGGAGCCCCGCTTCCCAATTGTGGCCACGCCTGTGTCTGATTATTTACTTACTGTTGTTAAATGGTTTACCTTTTTATTCTACTCAAATTTATTTTAAAATAAACTTTTATAGCATTACTTTGACTTGAAAACCAGGAAGGTCACCACAAAAATAAATGCTGAGAAAATAAAACCCTGTCGGAGGCCCTGGGTGCTGGGGTGTCGAGGGACCTTAAAGATACGGTAACCCCAAAGGGGACTTTCTCCAGATGAGCCCAGAGGACTGAGAACATCTGGGAAGCAGAGGACACTCGTGTTTGGGTTTTCGAGTGCCCCAGGGACACCCCAGCCCACCTGGAGTCGTAAAAACCTGGGGAACCCCGTGCGCCTGTTCTACTGGGTCCACCTGTTCTTTAGTCCTGAGCTGGAAATAAGCATTCCCAGTCCACGGGCGTCCAGGTAGAATTCAGAGGCCTGTCCCCTCTGTCCAGCCAGGGCTTAGGTGCGTGTAGGCAGGGGGCAGGGAGTCAGAGTGTGGAGGTCAGAGGTCATGTTGCTGTGTCCCCTGCCAGGTTCCACGGCTCCCCTCCACCTCCCACCAACAGCACCAGCTGATCCCTCAGCTCAGGGTCTCCCGGCTGGAGCCTGGGGCCCCCAGGACATCCACCTGGAGAAGTCTGTGCTCAGACGGGTGCAAATGGGACACGGCAACGAGATGAACTCTGCCAGCGCCCCGGCTGAGGGACCTGCCCACAGCCCCTTCGGCAGCCACCCAGGTAATGGGCTCACAAGGCCAGACCCGCCCTTACCCCACCCATTCAGCTAGTCGCTGGGTGGAACTTGAGCCAGGCTTTGCAGGGAGAGGCATGATGGGAAATTCCTTTCCTTCTACCAGAGGCTGTACCACAGAGTGGAGCAGGTGGGGCTTTTAGAGTTAGCACCTGGGGTTCCCATCCCCTACTACCCGCCCCCACAGGGAGCCTCAGTGTCCTCGTCTGCACAGTGGACATGGGGAAGCAGAGGCTGGGTCAGCTGAAGTGGGGACAGAGGACATGGCCAGGCTGGAATGGCATCTAAGGAGGCAGGAGGACAGGAGCCACCTAAATGGAGCGCCTGATGCCCTCCTGAGTGCCGTGACCAGTGAGCACAGGGCCTGGGCCGCACCCTCCCCGGGCACTGGCCATCCCGAGACAGGCCAGGGAGGAAGACAGCAGAGAGGCCTGAGAGGGAGGGGGCAGCTGGGGATGCCAGGAGCTGAGTTTCCAGAAGACAGGACATCAGTGAGGTGGGGGGAGTTCCACGAGGTCCAGCGGCAAGGGGTCGGTGGCGACCTGAGGGGACAGAAAGAGCGTGGGGTGTGGAGGAGGCGAGACTGAATGTGGACAACTCTTTTCCCAAGTGGGGTGGGAGAGGCAGGAGCGAGATGCCGGGGCTGGGGACCCAGCTGGGGACCACGTGAAGACTTTAACCAGAGATGGAGCCTGCGTTCCAGGGCTGCTGGGAAGCAGACAGCAGAGACGAGCAGGAGGCAGCAGGAGGAGGGAGAGACTGAGTCCCAGGGGAGGACACTGAGGACCAGGTCGGCTGTGCTGGGCTGCAGGAGGAGGCGGGACCCGAGCTGGCAGACCAGGCTGGTGGTGGTGGGGCAGAGAGAGCCGGCATCCAGGCAGAGGTGTGTGCAGAGGCAGGAAAGTCTCACTAAAGAGCAGGGCGTGGGCCACTGGGGGGATGCTGGGGGAGGACAGTGGGCCATGGAGGACTTGAAAGCCAGGCTGGGGGTCACGGCTCCGGGGCCACCATCCAGCTGCTCACATGCCCCTGCTGGCATCTCTCTCTTTGGCTGTCCCACAGTCTCTGCCACCTCTGCCGGCCCAGAAACTGTGTTCGAAACGCAAATGCCCGAACCAGGCCCCCATCCCAGGGGGGACGTGGTCCAGAGAGTCCATATCAGTTCGTGCTTCCTTGAGGACACCACCATCGGCAACAACAACAGGATGACTGCCAGCCCAGGTGCGGCAGGTCCAGGAGGAGTCACAGGACCTGGGGACAGCAGGTGGGGCCCTGGGGAGCCTGGAGAGGACACAGGTGAGCCTGGGCCGGGTGGGGCTCCTGCGCGTTCTCTCTCTCTCTCTTTCCTTCTTTCCTTCTGTCTGTCTCTCTCTTTCTTCCATCTGCCTTCCCTCCTGCCTTCCTGCCGTCTTTCCTTCATTCACGAGTCCCCGTCGCCCAGGGTCTGGGGGCAAAGAGCAGAGCTCTGGAGTTCGAATGCGTGAGGTCAGGTCTTTCCAGCCGAGCCACCTGCCCCGTCCCCTAGCTCTCTGGGCCTGTTTCCCCGTCAGTAGGAGGAGGATAAGAGCCTGTTGCTCTGTCGGTTGTGGGCAGGACCCGGCGAGCTCTGCAGACCAGCCTCAGACACCATGAAGGGCCATCCTCCTCATCCCTCTAGGCCTCGAGAAGGGCGCCGGGCTGCTGCAGCAAACGGGGCTCCCACTCAGGACAGGCTGCACCGTGCAGTAAAGACCCCGAACAGTGGCTCCCACCTGCTCGAGGCTCAGGTCTCACTCAAGGGGGGCCCACAGGCTGGCGGGGGGTGCAGACCCCAGGTGCTTTGACCTCAGCGCTTGGCCGTCCCATGGGCTCTGTCCCCATCTGTGGGGAGAGGGGCTCCGGAGGGCCAGCCTTCCCCTTCGACCAAGCACACCCGCCGCTCCCAGGCTCCACCTAAGGGCCTGGCTTGGCTGCAAGGGGGGGGCTGGGAAATGTCACGTGAGCCCAGCTGAGACTCAGGGGAGGAGGCCACTGCCGACAGGAAGAAGAGGAGATGGGACATTGGTCCAGTTAGCAGCCCGGCCACAGCTCCTGTCCCCAGAGGCTTGACGGCCCGCTTGCAGAGCCAGGCTATTCCACTTTGCACAGATGAGGCTCCTGACGCAGCCGGCAGGCACAGCTTCAGAGCAAGGCGGGCGATGGGGGTGGTTCACCCAGCGGGCGGACAAGTGTGGGCGGCAGGTGGGAACGGCATGCTGGGCTGGGCAGGGGTGTGTGCTCCAGCGGGGAGAGCAGAGGCCAGCACAGCTCCGGGCCGCAGTGAGGACCTCAGAGTCCATGCGAAGGCCCTGGGGAGCCAAAGAGGGACTTTGAGCTGGAGTGGGCTGTGATGAGGAGTCTGCTTCAGTGTGAAGACAGGATGAGAAGGAGTTCAGCTCCTAGACTTTCTGGGATTTAGACCGAGGAATTGCGATGGTGCCACCAATGGCTAGGAAGCCGGGACTGGCTGGAGGCTGGGGACTCGCCAGCATCCACCAGCCAGTGCCTGAAGCCCCCTTGGACACTTGTCCTGGACATCGAGAGGGTCCTCTCATCCAGATGGCCGTGTCCTGGATGGCTCAGCACAGCAGGGCACTCAGGCTCCACTCTCGCCTCCAATGCCCCCTCACCTGGAGATACAGCCGTGAGCAAAACAGACACAGTGCCCGCAGGGGAGGCCAGAGTCCAGTAAGGAATAGAGGGAGCTCAGGAAGCAATCCAGCATTTCAGAAAGACCAGCGTTGTAAAAAAACCAATAAACTCGGAGGAGGGATGGGTAGTGGCCACGGCGAGGGAGGAGCTGCTTTAGCCAGACAGTCAGAGAGGGCTCCTGGAGGAGGTGACATCTGAGCTGAGCTGAGGGGAGGAAGGAGCCACCTGGCAGGTGGAGGGAACAGCAAGTGCCGGGGCCTCGCGGTGCTCATGCTCAGAGTCAGGCGCAGGAGCCTAGGGAGCAGGAGGGGGCAGGTCGGATGAGCAAGGGCCCGTCTCTCAGAGCATGGAATGCCAGAGGAAAAGTCCAGATCTTACCTGAAGGGAGCTGGGAGCCCTGAGGCTCTGAGCTGGGACATCATGATGTGCGGCACGATTTAAAAGTCTCACCGAGCCAGATGCAGACAGCAAACGGGGCCCTAGTGGAAGCAGGGAGCTACTGCAATGGTCTGGGCAAGAAGGGACAGGCGCCTTGGGGCTGGGGACACAAGACCAGTCGACCTGGCAAGCCTGTGGCCGGGAGAGTGGCCTCAGTCCCCAGTGAACCAAATTGCCTTGGTTATTCAAGGTGAGGCGGCTCACGTGTTCCTTTGGCGACATCTTCTGTTTCCCCAGATCCTGCGCCCTCTGGAGGTGAGCGCCCTGGTGACGCAGGTCGTGCCGCCCCTGTCAGCTTTTCCACGCTCATCTGCCAGCTAGAAGCTGCGGCTCTTGAAAGCAGGGGTCCCGAAACCGAAACCAAAACCAAAACCAAAACTGAAGAAGACGACTGCTGAGTGGGGAGCCCTGGGCGGGTCCGGGGAGGTGGGCCCGGAACAGAGAGGGGGGGGGGGGGGGGGGGGAGGGTTTTGGGGGGGGTGGGGGGGGGGAAGCGCGCAGCCCTGGGGACCGTGCTGTCTTGTGCTCCATAAACCTCCTGTTTGACCTGCTCGCCTCCTGACACATGGCCAGCGTGAGCCAGCATTTGGGCCAGGCCTGGCGTGGGGCTGGGCAAGGGCAGGGCCTGCTGGTGGCCAGGGCCAGCAGACAGGGGTCACCTTGGGGACCCTCAGGGTGTGGAGAGGAGGTGGGCTGACCTCCTGGGTGGCCCAGGCCACTGTCCCCACTTCCTCCCGGGTCTGCCTCCCACCATGGCGCCTGCTCTCAACTCCTCACTCAGGACCTAGCTTCCTCAAGGCCCATCACGGCCGCCTGACTGCTTTGTCACCTGACCTTTCTGGAACTTTCCTGCCTCAGCCTTGATCTCTCAGGTTTTCTTGGCTGAACTTCCAGGGGACAAATCCCTGCCCTCCACGCCCCAGTGGAAGTCACTGGCCAGCCCGTGGTCAGGTGACCTCTGCTGGCCAATCGTTGGGGGATGTTTGTCAGAGGCCAGATGTGGCGCTCACGGGGCTGAGTTCCCTTGGAGGGGGTGTAGGCACCGCAGCATTTCCAGAACCAAGGAGTGGGGTGGGGACCGGGGGTCACTTGGGGAGGAAGACGGAGAAGCACAGAGGAAGGTGGCCATCAGCTGGCAGGCCCCTTGTGGGAGAGGACTTAGGCCCCCCATGTGCACACCCAGCCACGCATCGCTGGCTCTCCGAATGCCACACTCGCAATTCAGCTCGGCCTTTCTCCCTCTCTGCTGTGTCTCCTCGACTGGACTGTGGGGGTCCAAAGCCCAGGAGCCATGTCCCCTTGGGGGAGGAGGGGCTGGCTCACCACACAGCCTCAGCAAAGAATGTCATCAAACGAATTTTGACTTCCTTTTCCAACTGCACTGGAAGGTGCCCTGACATGTTGATCAGTGCCTGGACCAACACACAGCACTTGTGGTGTGTCCCTTAAAGGGGAATCTTAAGGCATTGTTGGAGCTCCTGGATCCAGTCATTCCTGAAGCAGGATCTGACTTTGCATTTGTCCATTACATGAGCCAATGTGTCCCCTTAGTGTGGAAGTCAGCTCCAGTCAGATTTTGGTTTCCCAGTGCACAGTGTCCCTCTCGCCTCTGCTCACCCATGCCCACCCCTGCCCTCCCCTTTCCTGAGCTCCTTGCTACTCGGCCTGCAGGTCTCAGCTGAGACACGACCTCGTCCAGGAAGGCTTCCTGAGCTCCTGATCCAGCCTGAGTCTCTTCTCTGTTCCTGAAGTCTCCTGTGCTGCCCTGTCAAACCCATGCCTCACTGCCCTGTCATGGCCTTGTTCTTCGTCTGTCTCTCTGTATTCATCAAGACTCATCTGGTTGTAGATGACAGAAAGCTGGGACCCACTTTAGCACAAAAAAGTATGTACTACTTCTTCTAATACAGACAAGTGCAAGCATAAAGCCTGCTTCAGGAATATCTGGATGCAGCTGAGACAACGTCTTAAGACTCAGCCTCCCTCTCTCCATCTCTCTGCTCTGCTTTCCTCTGTGTTCCCAAAGATGGCCCCTGGAAGCTCCAGGCCCCCATGCCACAGCTTAGCTGCCTCGTGGAAGGAGAGCACTGCCTCCCATAGCAAAAGCCACATTGGGTGGCTTTGGTCATGTGCCCATCCCTGACCTGGTCATTGGCCTGAGCAATGGAATGCTGTGATTAGCCACCTGTGTCCCGTGATCTATCCCAGGAAGCAGGAGGAGGGTCTGCCAGTGCCCGTCACGTGGCTTCAGGGCGGATGGGTGGTTCTCTAAAGTTACCAGAAAAGGGATGCGGCCGGACAGGCAGGAGCAGCAGAAGGCTGCTGTAGCCCCAGCCCAGGCGAGGGTGTTCCCCGGGCTCAGGGGCCCCGGCTTTTCACTCCTGAGCCGCCAGCGTATGTGGCACAGGCCCCGTCGCTGACCCCTCCTGTGTGCCAGGCCCTGGGCTGCAGCAAGACGGAGCGAAGCCCTGCCCTCAGTGGGCAGTTCACGGTCAGCGGATAGGCGGGCCCGGGTGCTGCGTCCCGAGCAGGAGTAGTCACGGAGAGTGAAGGGAGTCCAGACACGGCCTGGCGGCTCCGAGGCCTCCCGGGGAAGAGGGAACCCGAGAGCTCCTTCTTCCACACCCAGCCCAGGGGGAGGCCGGGGGGACAGGCATGGTGCTGTCGACAGGGGCAGAGCCCAGGCAAAGGCGCGAGGGTGAGAAGAAGACGGTTGATCCAGAGCACCACGGCAGTGGGGCAGGGAGCAGAGCACAAAGAAGACAGAGGTGGGAGGTTAGGGGCCGGCCTGGTGGCGCAGCAGTTAGATTCGTGCTCCGCTTCAATGGCCCAGGGTTCGCCAGTTCGGATCCTGGGTGGGGACCTAAGTACCGCTCATCCGGCCATGCTGTGATGGCATCCCACATAGAAGAACTAGAAGGACCTACGACTAGAAGATACAACTATGTATTGGGGTTTTGGGGAGGGAAGAAGAAAAAGAGGAAGATTGGCCACAGATGTTCACTCAGGGCCAATCTTCTTCACCAAAAAGAAGAAGAAGAAGAAGAAGAAGAAGTGGGAGGTTGGCTGGAAGCAGAAGCCAGACCCCACGCGCCTCAGAGAGTGGACTTGACACCGGGTTCTGTATGAGCCCAGCCCCGCCTCACACGCATTCCAGGGAGAACTGGGCAGGGCTGTGCAACAAGGAAGCTGGATGCACTATGGGAGGCAAGGGTGGGGGGGGTCTTGTCCT
The DNA here is from genome assembly GCF_021613505.1 of Equus quagga. Classification (NCBI taxonomy): domain Eukaryota; kingdom Metazoa; phylum Chordata; class Mammalia; order Perissodactyla; family Equidae; genus Equus; species Equus quagga. The sequence continues at coordinate 106,104,791 of NC_060278.1, read as the reverse complement.
AGGGGCTGGAATTGGCCCGGCCTACTGCAGGCAAAGTTATCTCGGCCACCATGGTGACCTGGGGCCCCCAAATCATTCCCTCTTGGGATATCCGGTCTGCAAACACGCCACCAGGTAGCAGAGGCTTGGAATCCGACTGGGCTTGTGGTTTCTGGCGTTGCTTTCCCTCTGTGGTGAGCTGAAAAGCGGCTGCCTGCCCCAGAGTTTGCCCGAGGTCTGCGGTTAACCAGGGCACGTCAGTGGAGGATCAGAATGCAGCTGGAACTCAGCCTCAGCTCCCACCACCAGCCCACGCCAGGGGACTCATCTTCCTGCGAGATTTCCCCACTCTGTATGATTAAATTGTCATAAACACGCTGACGAAGCATTGCCGGCAGTTACTGGAGGCTGGCGGTCAGCGCTGGTCTCTTCAGGAAGGAAATTAAGTAGCTACCATCAAAAGCAGAGAATGATTGAGTCTGTCCATCCTCCAGCCCTTTGCTCTCACGAGCTCCCCCACCCCGTTCCTCCCTCCTGCCATGATATGCGCTCACAGAACTTGCAGCCCCTGGAGTTTGCTGAGGGGAGAAATTTGCTCCATGAGTTGGAAGTGATTTTCCAAAACCACCATGATCTGCTCATAAATGCAATTCCATTACAAATGCAATTCTATTTTCTCACCCCAGCTTCTCTACTCGTCTCAAGGTGAGCCCAGATGGGACTCTTCACCCGTGGGGCTTTAGCAGACAACCAACATTAGAGGCTGAGAGCAAGAAAAAGAGTCTAGGGAGTAGTTCAGGAGCATTTTGGCTGCAAATGACAGAAACCTAGCTCACCTAGGTTTAAAAAAGGGGATCTATTTGCTCATGGCACTGGGAATCAAGAGATACCTAGCTTCAGGAATGGCTGGATCTAGGCACTCAGGCATTATTTTCAGGCCTCTTTCTCTCCATCTTCCTGAGAGACTCCTTCCCTGTGGTCACCAGCCACCAAAGGCTTATGGGCTGCCAGTTTAGCAACCCCAGTAGAAAGAGAATTCTTCAAGCCAAATCCTGCTGGTAGAATGTCCCAGGGAGGATTCTGATTGGTCGAGCAGGGGTCACATGCGGATCCTTGAACCAATCAGGGAGAAAGGAGTACTCTGATTGGCTGATGTGAGGTCAAATGTGCTCCCCGTGGTGGGGGAGGTGAGCTCATCCACGTGGACCTGTTTCCCAGGAAGGACAGGGTAGGATGGTGCCCTGGCCAAGGTCGGGTGTCCTCCTCAGGAGCATGTGAGTGTCTCCTCCCAGGATCCCCAAACAGCTCAGTTACAAGTAAGTTATAGGAAGCCCTACTGGAACTGGCGTTTTATTAAAAAGATACATTCATAAGACATTTGAGAAAAGCTTCCAATATGAGGGTCGACTAAAAGAAACAAACATAAAAAGGAATGAGGAGGAAGTGGGGAAAACGCAGAGAAGAGAGGAGAACTTCAGAGGTTTGTTATTAGCACCCGCCGAGGGAGGAGAGGACAGCGCCACCAGGAAGCAAGAATGGTTTGCTCAAAAGGGGGAAGTTTAGGAGAATGAGGACAAGCTCCTCAACATTTTAAGTATGAAAGCTGATTTAAAAAAAAATAATTATAGAAAAGTTGGAAGAAAATACCGAGAAAAAATTTCCCAGATAGTAGATAAAGATTCGTTTATAAAACGGACCAGAACAGAGGTGAGACATTTACAGGAGTCCTTGAGTCAGCCCTGCATCTCATACGGGGACAGTATGGATAAAGTCGGGGGTATGAATTCTCAAAAAAAAAAAAAAAATACAAGAAAAAAGTTCCAGGGGCCGGCTGAGTGGGTACGTTCACTCATTCCACTTTGGTGGCCCAGGGTCTCACTGGTTCCGATCCTGGGCGCAGACATGGCACCACTCATCAGGCCATGCTGAGGCGGCGTCCCACACAGCACAACCAGAGACACTCACAACTGGAATATACAACTATGTACTGGGGGCTTTGGGGAGGAGGAGGAAAAGGAGAAGAAAGAAGATTGGCAACAGACGTTAGCTCAGCTGCCAATCTTTACAAAAACAAAAAGTTCCAAAATGGAGGACCATGAATTTCTGGACGGAGAAGCCGTCCTAACACTCAGCCCAGTGACCACAAAGGCCTCAACCCAGGGACCTGTTATGATGAAATTTGGGGAAACTAGGCATAAAGAGCAGATTCTAAAAGGCTTGGGAGATTAAGCAAAAATGAGTCATATACGAAACAGTATGTTGCAGTTCAATCGACAGAGGGCGGCTCTGTAGCAGCCTGGAGGTGGAGGCAGAGCCACCAGAATTCTCGGGGAAAGTCCTTCCCCAGCCATGCCACCCCTGCAGGGTCCTCGGTGAGAGAAAGGGTCAAAGGGACCCCCGCCCACAGAACGGCTCAGAGCCTCCTTTCCCGCCCCCTTTCTCAGGACGCTCCCTCCTAACACAAGGGGCGCAGAGAGAAAGACCCCCCGGGAAAAGGAAGCCAGCCTGGGGAGGGTGCAGAGAACGAATCCAACACATCTGACAGCTGGGCTGGCCTGGGGCGAGCAGCTGTGTCAGCGCAGGAATGAAATTTCAAGTGAGAAAAATGAAACTGAGAAGATTGTTTTAAATGTCTACGGATTTGTTAAGAACTGCAGATGGACCTATTGCAGATCTATTGGAACTTTTGAATTTAAAAAAAGCAACACTTTTAAAATATATACATAAGGATGTTTTTGAGCTCTTGTAAAGAGACTTCAGGTAGGGCCCTGGCCAGCAGCTCAAACAACATGGCCAAGGAGCTCCCGTCCATCCATCTCCGTTTGGCCTCCCACAGACTCAGGTTCCTCAGGCTCCACGTGGAAATCTCCAGCCACAAGGAGTTCTGCCCTCATGTTGACAAAGAGGGTGCTGTGGTTCCAGACTTCACATCCCCAAGGGGGACAAAAGTAACTTCTAAACCATCCCAGGATTCACCATCTCCAGTTGGCCTTGGGGATAAGAGTCATGAGCTGTAGCCAGCCCTGAAGCCTGGGGAGCTGGACTCACGGAGACCTGCTGAGCTTCTCGCTTTTTCTAAACATCCTTTCATTCTCCTTGTAAGCAGATGAGGAAATTAGGCTCTATCAGGGTAAATGACTTGCCCAAGCTGATCAGTGGAGCCCATGCTGGGGGCTGAGCCTTCCAGATTCTGAATCAGATTTTTCTAGCCCTGATCATAAACCCATCGGCCAGAGGCACCCACCTAGCCATTGGGCTCCTGACTCAGATGGATGAAACCAGAGTGCCAGCACCCCACAGGCAGTCCTGCCACACCCGATGAGACAGACGAACAGACCAGCATATTTTGCATCCTGTGAAAATGCTCCTCCTGCAAGAAGTCCATGAAATAAGGGTTCCCTGGGTAAAGAAACTGGGAATACGGCCCTGGCGAGCCTCAGGGTCCCCACTGCCCAGAGGGGTAAACTGAGGCTCAGGGAGCCTAGGTAATTGCCCAAGGGACAGAGACAGGATTCCATTCCAGCCACTGGGCTCCTACACCAGTGCTCGCAAATGTGTTGCTGAAGCAGCTGTTTGGGACTTAACCACCAGCCTGGCTCTCACCTCCTGTCCCCACTTTTTGCGACTCACTCATTCGCTTCCCCTCCCCCACCCAGGACCCTTGGCCTTTGCCACCATCAGCTGAGTCTCCACCAGCTACTGGAGAAGCAGTCCAGCCGGGAAAAGGCCGGAGGGCAGGGCGTCAGACAGGGGTGGGGGCCCAGCTGCCCCTCACCTGGACTGCAGGGCCCCCAGGGGCCTAGCATCACCCCGGCTGAGGGAGGGGTGGAGGCAGGGCTGGGGTTATGGGGGCAGACCCAGCTGGGCCGTGGATGGGAGGCATGGGGGTGCACCGACGCAGAGTCGAATCCCATTCCCCTCCCTATCTGTGCGACCTACCCCCAGCTGCCCACTTAACGGCCCTGAGCCTCAGCATCCTCCTCTGCAGAATGGGCCTGGGGGAGGGGGTGACAACTAAGTACACACGGGGCCGATTTGCCAGACGGTCAGACAAGATGGCCGGAGGCCGCCGCCACCGGGGCCAGGTGGGAGGAACTCAGTGCAGAAGAATTCGTTCAGCGGTTCCCACCAGGCGCTCGCCACCCACATCCTTCCGCTCAGGGGACATGTGACAATCTGGAGACATCTTTTATTGTCATGGGGGAAGGCAGTTTCCTGTTGTCGCTGTAACAAATTACCACAAATGAGGTGACTTCAAACAACATGAACTGATCAGCTCGGGGTTCTGGAGGTCACGAGTCCCACACGGTGTCACCGAGCTGAAGTCGAAGTGTTGGCAGAACCGTTCCTTCTGGAGGCCCCTAAGACTGCCCTCGTCCCTTGCCCGTGGCCCATTCCTCCTCTATCCTCAAGTCAAGGAGCACCACGTCTTCCGATCTCTTCCCCTCTCCCTCCCTCTTACAAGGACCCCTGGGATTGCTCTGGGCCTGCCCTGACCGTCCAGGATCATCTCCATGTCAAGATCCTTAATCCCATGTGCAAAGTCTGTCTTACTAGCGGGTGACAGACTCACGGCTTCGGGCATCAGGACCTGGGCGCCGTTGGGGGCTCTCATTACGCAGCCAGCACGCTGCTGAGCATCCTGCGGTGCACAGGACAGCCCCCAGCAGTGCGGGGGTTGAGGGAGCCTGCCTCAGCGATGTGGCTCCTGCTAATGCCACAAAGATAAAAGAACGGGTGGTCTTGGCATCCCAGCCTTGGGTGTCCTGGCACCTCTGAGCCTCAGTTTCCTCTCTGTAAAATGGGCAGAAATAAGAACGGCCCCTTCCCACAGAGTTCACGCTGAGGATTAAAGGAGCCTTTGCAGAGTGATGCTCGGCCCTGGGGCATCGAACAAACGCTGGGACAGACTGCCCACTGTCTCGGGGTGGGGCCTGGGCAGGGGTATTTATAAAAGCCCCCTCCGCGGTCTCAAAGAGTCCCCAGGCTGCCATGTCCAGGCCTGCCCCCAGCTGGGCACACCGGGGCACGGGTGGACCACAGCTGCATTTGCGACCCCAGCGGCCCCACGGAAGGAGCCGCCCCCGAGCTCCCCCCTGTGTCCGGTCCCCGCGAAGAGGGCGCCTGGGG
>NC_060278.1:106080398-106099672 GCF_021613505.1 Equus quagga | reverse complement strand
CCTGTGTCCGGTCCCCGCGAAGAGGGCGCCTGGGGAGCCCGGGCCGGTCGCGCATCCCCCAGCCGCCCGCGCGCCAGCTCCGCTCTCACAGCTTTGGGCCGAGCGCCCCCTGCTGGCCGCGCGCCGCCAGGACGCCGGCCGGCTCCCCGGGCTGGGCGGGCGAACTCCCAGGGTCCCCGCGCCACCCGGGCCAGGCGGGGGTGCGGGCGCCGTGACCCCCCCAAAAGTGCCCAGACACACACCGCGTTCCCCGTGGTGCTGGGACGCTGCCCAGGACCCTAAGCCCGCCCACAGGCCCCAGGTTAAGTGCCTGCACTGCCCTCCCCCGGGGTCTCCCCTCCCGCTGACACCCGCGCCCCAAAGTCGAAAACCCAGGCCCCTTCTCGTGGAGAACAGCCCTGGAAGCCGGGGCCCCGGCAGTCCCGGCCCAGCTCCTGCAGGACCCCGGGAGCTTACCTGTAGCCTCACCTGCGGCTTCGCAGCCCTGCGGCCCCCTAGTAGCGCACTTTTCTTGGACTCCTACTTGTACTAACTCACTTAATCCTGCCATCCAGCCTACAATGAAAGGGATTCCCATCCCATCCCACATGGTGAAAAAACTGAGGCACAGAGAAGTTAAGCTATTTGCCCAAGGTCACACAGCCAGGGAAGAGCTTGCTAGGATTAAACCCAGGGGATAAAGTGAAGGGTGGGGGGTGAAGACAACCCCCATGGGGGTGGGAGAAACCTTTGTATGTTGGGGATGGAAGGCCTCATCATGCTTGGGAAATGCCTGGTTGGGTGGTGGGGAGGTGGGATTGGGGCCCTAGGAATGAGGGGTGCAGGATCCAAAGGACAGCAACCCCATCTGAGCACAGTCAGTCTGCACATCCTCATGTTGGCCGACCACGCAGGGGACGCCCCCAGTCAACGTCACAGCGGGGGTGAAGAGGACAGGCTGCGGCCACCCCAGATCCAAAGCTCAGCACTCCCCGCTTCCAGCTGCATGACCTCGCGCAGATACCTTGTCTGTGCCTCAGTTTCCACATGTGTCAAATGGATCATCGTTCCTCCCTCTGAAGATGGTTTTTCAGGATGAAATGAGTCGGGATCTGGCCCATAGGAGTTCCTGTATCCCACCGGTTGATAACTGTGCCCCTGCCACACGGCTGCCAGCTGCCTCCTCTCCCTCCTCTGACCCCTGGGGTCGCCCCCAGTTTTCATCTGACCATCAGCTCGGATAGGACAGAACCAGAAGCCACACGCCCCGCGTTAGCCTGGGCTTCGCCCCGGGGGCTGTGACATGCCCGGGTGACCCTCCACCTCAGACCTCAGCACCCCAACCAGCAACACCACAGCTCCGCCCCCTGGGTAGAGGTGGGCGGGGCCTCCAGACAGGGCAAGCCCTCCCCCGCCTCTCACACGTGCACACGCGCACACACAGTGCACACGCGCGCACGCACGTGCACAACCCCACGGCCGCGCCTCCTCAGGGCTCAGCCACCCACCAGGCCGCGGCCGTGGAGCGCTGTGCAATCTCCCCCAGCCTCGGTTTCCCCGTCTGCAAAACGGGGGTGAAACGAGACGGCCCACGCAAGCGCGGAGCGGCGCGTGGCGCACGGCGAGCGTCGCGGACGTCAGGGGTCGCGGCTGCTGTCATCGCTGTGCTCGTGGTCGCCTCCCACCCCCCGCCCCCCGCCAGCCGTGGCCTCTGACAGCAAACGGCGGCTCTCACCGGCGAGCCTGCACGACAGCCTGTGACTCAGGCCCCTGGGCGACCTCCGAGGGGGCGTCCTGACCCCTCGGAGGGGGAGGAGGAGGCGGGGCAGCGGCCGCAGCTGAGAGCAGCATCGGAGCGCTGGCCGGGGGCCCGGGGACTCCAGAGGGGAGCAAAGGCCCCTCGGGGCCGGGGGCTGCCGCGCGCTGCGCCCTGTGGGAGGTGCTCCCCAGAGGTCGCTGCGTGACCCTTGGAACAGCCCTACGAGGCGGACAAACTGGGGTTTTGCCCATTTCACAGATGAGGAAACTGAGGCTCAGAGGAGCAAGCCTACCACCCAAGATCAAACCCAGTTCTGACCGGTCCCCACGTGCGTCCCACCCGGAGTGTCCGTCACGGGCAGCCAGGACCCTCCAACTCGGAGCGGAGGCTGCGGCGCGTCATGGGGCGACTGTGGGGCCTCCTCGGGTGCCCTCCTCCCAGACACCCCCAGAGGCCGGAGTGGGCTCCTTCTCCGCACGTGGATTTGCCGAAACCCTCTTCCATCACAGCGCCGAGGGCTTCGAGGTTTCAATCTTCCTCAAGGGAAGAGAAAAACTCCGGAAAACTCCCTTTGCTCCTGTAGCCTCCCCTCGGGGGGCCCAGCGCCCCATCGCCGGCCACACCCGAGGCGCGCAGCTGCTGCGTGGGGAGCAACCCCGGCGGGTCACAGAGCTCCGTGCGGTGTGATCCACTTTTTGGGTTAAAAAATACCTGGATGCGTGGAGCAAAGTCTGGAGGGAGTCAGTGCACGTGCTAAAAAGGCGCGCTCTGGCTGCGAAATTCGGGGTGCTCGGTTTCTTTCGGCTGCCTGGGCTCTTCGGCTTTATTTGAGGGCACTTGTGTCATTTGGGTCGCTACAAACATCTTGGAGGGCAGAGGTGACCTGCGGGGACCGGGCCCGGGCCTGGACACCAGGTGGCGCCCCCGATCTCTTTTTGCAAACAGCCCGAGTTTGGAATTACCCAACGCCGGGGGGGCCGGGTCGGGGGACCCGCGTCCCCGCCCCAGCTCAGGCCCGACCCCTGGGGCGGGAGCTGGTTCCTGGGGCCCCTTCCAGAAGTGGGGTGTCGGATTCCAAGACCCCTCGACCCCCATCTAATCTCTGTGGCCCCCCAAGTTTGTCAGGTCCTCTGCCGGGCAGGGTGAGCATCCAGCACGTCTGAGCCGGGAGCCCAGAGGTGCGTGTCCTTGAGGTGACCTTCAGGGGCCTTTGCATCCAGTCTCTGCAGGGGCCGCTGGGGTCCATCTGCCCTGGCCGCTTCCCAGCCCTCCCTGACACCCTCATTCCCCTGGGGCTCCTGCCCGGTCACACCTCCCGCCCTGTCACCCCAGGTCATGCCTGGAGCCCTGACACTCCTGTCTCTTGCTGCCTGTCTCTCTCTCCATCTTTCTTCTGGTTTTCTCTGTGTCTGTCTGTCTCTCCCTTTCACCATCCCCTCCTACAAAAGGACATCTTATTCTCCAGCAAAGTGCGAGCACCCCTGTTTCTGCACAGGCAGATTCCCAGGTCCCACCCCTGCAGATTTCAATGCAGTGAGTCTGGGTGGGGCCCAGGAATCTGCATTTCATGGAAATCTCATCAGAATCTCCCCTTCTGAAAACGCTCTGTGGTTGTCCACCACTCAAGATCACTCCTAACCTATGTGGAGGGCTGACCTAACCCCCGGGCCCCTCCTCACCTCCCAACCTCTGTCTGCTGCCTCCTTAGCCCAGCTGCACCAGCCTTCAATTTACTCAAGCCTTCCTGCCCCAGGACCTTTGCACACCCACTCCCTCTGTTTTCCTTTCTCTGTCTCTCCTGGCTGGCTCATGTTCTGGGTCTCAGTTCAAATGCATCCTCCTCAGAGAAGGCCTCCCTGTCACCCGGTTACTCTGTCACACCTCCTGAGCTGTTTCCTTCTAAGCACCCAGGATAGCTTGCCGTCATTTTATTTCCTTGTTCCTGTAATTACAGTCTCTCTCCCTGGACAATACTCAGCTCACTGGGGCAGAGATCTCGTCGGTCAGGTTCTGCACTGTCCCCTTGGTGTCAAGAACAATGTCTGGCCCACAAATAGCAACATATATCTCGTGAATGAATGAATGAATGAATGAACTCCCACACGTGACTGAAGCAGGGGGTGGCTGGAAACCTGGGCGATTAGTCTGTCATTCAGGGCCTTTCATGATCTGGCCCCACACACAGGTCTTCACTCCCTTACATCTTCCCCTCATTTGTCCCCAGGCCTGCTCCCTCCAGGCTGCGACTACCCTTCCCTGCCTCCGGGCCTTTGCACGGGCAGTGTCCTCTGCCCTGTGCCCTCCCTCTCAGCTCTGCCCACAGAACTCTCACTCTTGATGCCCCACCCAACCTCCACCTCCCCCGAGAGGCCTTCCTGGGCCCTTCCCTGAGTCAACACTTCTCCCTCTGGCCTATAAACCCCACCCCACACTTTATGGGGTTCAGCCCAAGGCATTCACTGTTTTCTCTGGGGGCGGCACCACCCTGGGGTCCGGCCTGGATTGCCTATCCTCAGAGGCCAGTGTGGACTCCATAAAATACCCAGAGCTGCTGCACGGGAGGGCGGGTGGGGCCCAGGAATCAGCATTTGGCAGCCTCCTCCCCAAGATCTCATGCCACCGTGTCTGGCTGGACTCTGGTGACTCACGTCTCACTAAGCCCGAGCCAGTGTGGACCCGGGGCCCAGAACCGAGAAGGAGCGGTTCCTGACCTTGGCCCTTTGCAGACCCCAGGGCTGCAGGGTAAATCGAGGCCTCCTCTTCCACCATGTCCCAAGGGCAGGCACTTTGCCCCAGAGCTGTCTCAGCAGTCAAACCCTCCCCCAGGCTGTGCAGCCCCGGGCAAGGGTGCACCCTCTCTGTGCCTGGTTTCCCATCTGCACGGATCTTGCAGGTTGCTGTGGGGGCTTGGGGAGCCCAGACCCCTGACTGCTCAGATAGGCCTGATGGAGAAGCGAGGGGTGTTTATCAGAGAAGGAAGAGTCGGCCGGCCACAGAGCGCAAGCTGCTGGAGAGGCCTGTTTCTGCCGGCCCATGTAAGACATAAGGAGGGGTGGCAGGTGGGCGCAGGCCCTCTGAGCCTTGGCGTCCTCCTCGTCTGTGACGGGATCCTGGTCCATCCGACCTCACATATGGGCGGAAGTGAGGAACTATCTCCCGGCCTGTTCCTCCCATTGAACTGTGACCCCTAAAGTCAGCGACTCTGCTCCCACCTTCGCCCTTCTTCTGGGGGGCCCCTGTCTCCGTCCCTGTGCCCAGTCCCAGAGGGTCCTGTCCCCTCGCCCCTGGTGGGGTGTGATCCCCTGATGAGGCCGTCACAGCCAGGCTGCATCTCAGATTCCTGGGGGGCCACAGGCGGGTCCCAGGAGGATTGGGGTGCCCGTGAGCCCCGCAGCCTCCTTGTCCACGTCCCTCTGGGCCCTGGTGAGGGTCAGGAGGGGCCGGGAGCTGAGCCACAGGCCCCTTGCCCTCCCTGCTGCTCTGAGGTGGGCTCGCTCCTCCTGGGTAAGAGGCCAAACACTTGGGGCGCGAGAACCAGGCCTTCTGGGTCCTGGCCCCGCCCGGTGACCCAGGAGCAGGGAAGGGCCCCGTCCGGCGGCTCTGGGTGTCCCCAACCCTGGCTCGTTGTGTCCTCCCCAGGACTCAGGCTGATCTTCTCTCTAGAGAAATCTCCCTGGGAGGTCCTGACAGCCCTCACACCCGCCCTGCCCCCACCTCAAAGCCACCCCCGCGTCCTGCCACGACCACCTTCCTCCAGATGCTACAGTGGCCTCCCCACTGACCTCCCCTCTCGTCCCCTCTGAGAGTTGCCGTGGCCCCACAGAGTGCCATCTTTTTGCGTGTGTGGCCCTGGAATTGGCACTCAGCTGCCCGTTAGTTTTCATTGGAGACAGTTGTGTGGGGCTGCCACAGGCCTGGGGTGACAGAGGCTGTGGGTGTCCCCCGGACAGAGCAGTGTGGGTGGATCCAGCTGCCCGCCTGGCCCTCATGGGGACACACTCCACCCGCCGCTCGGGCCCCCCTCCACTCCAGCTGCTGCTACTGGGCCTCAGTCCCGCCCTGGGCGGCTCCTCAGGGTCTGTGCACCCCCAAGATGCCCCAACTGCCCATGCACCATGTTTTAGGGAACTGACCACTGGCCCGGGGTCCCTGAGTGGGACATGGCACCTCCATCTCCATCCTAGGCCTGTCCCACACCCAGCTCAGAGGTGGCCAAGGGGCTCAGGGTCCAGGCCCTGAGGGCGGAGGTAATGATGATTTTACGGGCGGTGGACGGGCAGATGCGGGCGCTCAGCACAGAGCCTGACATGCAGCGAATGCTGGGTGGCCACGCGTTTCCTGTTTGTCTTTTCGTCCTGTGCCTGCTGTTACCTTTTTTGCATTTGCATCTGGTGTTTCGCACATGGCCACATGTTCAGTGGATGCTCAGTGAATAAACAGCAGCACCCAGGGCTCCCTGGAGACCCCGGCCCCCTTATAAGCTGTGGGGGGGGTCTCTGAGGCTGCCCAGCTTGGTACCCCAGCCTCTCAGTCTCATCGAATCTCATCCCACTCCGTCTTGGTCTGGAAGGAGTGAGAGGAAGGTGTCTGACCCCAGCCACGGGAGTCACTCCTTCCCCACTGACCTCGGGCCGCCCCCTCCCTTGGGAGGTCACAAAGCACTCCCATTGGAAGATCCAAGGCCAGAAGTCATGGGGTCCTGGGTCTCCGGTGGCCTGGGAAATCAATCCCTGAAGAGTCTGGGTGCACAGGAATGGTTAATAGTGCCAGCTCGGGCTGGGTCTCCTGCTGGAAGCTTCTTAGCTCTCAGAGACACTGGCTTTGGGTTCTCTGGGGCCAGCCCCACCCCGTCCCAGCTCTGCCGCCATGGCTCAGGACTCGAGTAAGGCTGAGCACAGGGCTGCAAAGCCTGCCTGAGCAGGAAGGGGTAGTAAGGGGGACCCTGGGTGGAACCCCCCCCCACTTGCCAGGACAGCAAAGCCCCCCACAGCTGGGAGGGCACCTCCGTTGGGGGGTGTTTTTCTCAAGTGTAAGATGCGTTGCTGTTCTGGCTTGGCTTCTTGGTGGCTGTGCCCCTGGATGCATTCCTGGGAAGGGAGCTGGGAGACCAGGGGCCCAGACCCGAGGAGGGGAGGGGAGGGGGGCAGCTCGTCCAGCTCGGCCCTCTCCCAGACGGACGCCCTCTGAGCTGCACATGCTGCCCCGGAACCAGGCCCTGTCAGCACGCAGCCCTGTGGGCGAGTGTGGGCCGGGCGGGCAGGCTGGCCACGTCCTACTGTGCGCCCCGCTGGGTGAAGAGCTGTGGGCCATTCACCCGCTTCGTCCTCCCAGCAGCCCACGGGCAGGGCAAGGAGGTGGCAAGGAGCCAGGAGGGACTGGAGGTGCACTGGCTGGGTTTTGCCCTGCAAAATGGGCAGAATAATCCAAAGCGGGGAGCCAGGTGGGTAGGTGACCAGCTGTGGGTCGCACAGCTGGAAGACAGCATTGAAGGATTTGAGCCCAGGGGTGTGACCGCAAGGTCTGTGTGCTTCCCCTGGACTCCCTCCAGCACCAGTGGCAGCCCTGCCCTTCCCAGTGCTGCTGCCACCACCCCTGGGTGTATTGTGGGGCGTCCGTGCAAAGAGTGCTGCCTTAGGGTAGAGCCAGCCTTTTCTGCCCATGAGGAGGAAGCAGTAGGGACAGTACTGTGTGGTTGTTAAGCACTCACACTCTGCTGTTTGAGAGACCTGAGTTCAAAGCTTGCCTCCCCTGTGGCCTCAGACAGGGTCTAGCCCCCTGGTCACAGCGTCCCCATCTGTAATGAGGCCAATGATAACTTCTCCTTAAAGGGGGCGCTCAGAAATGTCATCGTTTTTATCACCCCTGTCGTTGACCCAACTCCCTGGAGGGTCTGGGTAAGTGTCCAGGGTTCAGACCAGGGCTTGGGAGGACCCGTCGTAAATCCCAGTTTGTTCACTTCTTCTCTCTGGCCTCAGTTTCCCCATCTGTTAAACAGGCCCGAGAATGGTCTGCACTTCTCTCGTGTTTGCAAGGTTCTAAACCCTTCACACATATTGTTCTTCCTTCGCAGCTCAGCCCTACGAGTCCGGGGCAGGGCTGGGGAGGCAGGTCTCTGCCTCCTGCTGCTGAGAAGAGCACATGGGGCTGTCCTTCCGGGGCCTGGAACACACCTGGCACATGGGGGGTGCCATCCATGGTGGCTCTGTCACTGCACCAGGGAGGGACCACTGCACCTGGCTAACCCCCTGCCCCGGGCATCTCAGGGACATGCCGGCATCCACAGAGCCAGCCCAAGGGCCCAAGCCCACTGGGGTGGGGGCCCCTTCTCCCCTTCTCGCTCCCTCTGTCTTCCTGCTTCATGTTGAGCAACATCAGGGATGCTGGAGGTTAGACCCCGAAACCCTCCATGGAAACTGGGTCAGTTTCTGGCACTGGGTCAGGTCAGCAAGGGCGGAGCCACCCAGACCAGGACAGCAGGACCTAAGGAGGGACATCCGGGCCCACTGAGGGCTGGTGTTATTACAGGGAGGGCACCTGCGAGTGTTTTCTGGGATGGAGCCTCGAAGCCCTTGGAGACTCAGAGGGGGCTCCTTGCTGTTGGCACTGTCAGGTAGAGCTATTCTGCCGCTGGATGGGAGAGAGGAAGGGAGCTCCCCACCCCTGGAAGAAATCAAGCAGGGATGGGCGTCCCCTTGTCCGTGGCCCTGAGGCAGCTCACCCTGGGTGGGGGGTGGACTGGACAGCTCCCTGAGGCAGCAGATTGACCATGGGGGGGGAATGAGTTCATCTGGGTCAAGCATTCATCTCCATGTTTAGCTCGCAGAACCCAACACGTGCTGGTTACTTTTTAAAGGTCATTTCTGGTCCTGAATTGTCTGATTCTGTGGCTTTGTACACACGCCCAAATGCACAGCACGAAGAAGGGACACAGGGTGAGAAGACGCTGACAGCTAAGCTTTGAGGATTAAGTACGAGACCAGTTACGGAGACCGTCTACCCGCGTCCCTGAGCCCCACTGCTCAGGTGCTGCGGCGCCCACGAAACCTCGACGAATTGCAGACAGTCATACGTGTTAGCGCTCCCCCCAGGAGGGTTTGTGATGGTGGGAAATCTCAGGACGAACTGCCTGGTCCAGGGGTGAAATCTCTTTACGGAAGATGGGCCTGGATGGTCGAAGGCGGCCCTGCAGCCTTTCGGAGGAGGTGCTGCCGTGCGCCAAAGGACTGTGGCTCAGGTGAGCACGTGGGGGCGGGGCAGAACTGCTCAGGCCGGAAAAGCCGCCTTCTCTATGCCGAGCGCAAGCTTTCCTCACCTCCTGTGAACACAGGATGCGCATGAGGGACGCCCAATGGGGAGGCTGCCTGAGGTCCCTCTGTCCTCCGTCTGTCCGAGTCAGTCCCAAATTGAGAAACCTTTCCAGACTGGAGAAGGATGGGAGGCTGGTGGCTAAAACTCCAACAGCAGCAAGAGTATGTCTCTTCCTTCCAGAAGAATCCACAGGGTGGGCCGTTCTTTCCCCTTTGTTCGAGAGTCAACCCAGCTGCCCAGGAGGACCCTGGGAGCACCTGGTGCACCCCCAGCCTGTTCCCGAGGAGTCTCTGCTCACGGGCGGGCAGCCTGAGCATTGGCTCCATTCCGTTGTGTGGGTGGGGGCTCTGTGCGACCTCGGCAGATCCCCTCCCCTCTCTCGACAGCCATGACCTCATATGACAGTCTCTAAGCTGCCCCATCAGAGTGCACTCCATGGGGACAGGAACCACGTCGGTCTGGTGCCTGTTGTGTCTTCGCGTGAGCAGAGCGCCTGCACGTGCTGGGCGCTCGCTAACAACGTTGGACCTGATTACATCAAAGTCCCCCCAGAGATAAGCATCATGTCCTTCTCTACCTGCCACTCTGCTCCCGCTCCTGCCTCAGTGAACCCATAGTTCCCTTCCGGCCTGACCCGCTTCTCCACCCGCCCATCCAAGGACACCTTCTTCCGAGCTCCGAGGGCCACCTCTCTGGCAGGTGACCACACGTGGTCCTTCCCACCTCTGTTACTTTGTCTGCATTGGCCTCTCACCCGGCGTGCCATCTCCGATTCGTGTGGTCTCTTCAAGTCCCTTCCGTTCTCACAGCTCCCCACTTAATTCCAAATTCCTGCAATTCCTGGACACCCCCTTTTCTCGCCACCACCCCCTCCTGCACGAGCATCGTGGGCCATATCGAAACCTGTTTTCTTGAGCCTCTGAATACCACATGCAAAAATGGAATTATTTTAAAATGCTTTTTAAAAACGATCATCCGTTTTTTAAATCGGTTGCTGGTATTAGGGTAACCCTGTTCTCCGACGTGAACGTTCACAGCGAGCCTACTGGTGTCCCAGTCAAAGCCCATTAGTACCGCCAGGATGTGGCCAGCTTTGGAGGGTTGCACATTTGGGTAGGTGCCCACTGCTTTACAGCTTTGAATGCAACTGTGGGAAACAGCTGTTGGTTTTTCCCCTGAGCACTGGGTGTTCTGCAGTGAGGGCACCAGGACCCAGATCCTTCCACAGCGGGTGTGGGGTGGCCCAGCCCTCTCCAGGCCTCTCAGCTAGATCTCAACCAACCTGCTGGGAACTGAGCACGTCTGGGTGGAGCCGCCCAGCACCATAACCTCCGCTCCCGCCACGGGCCACGGGGCTGGACCTCGGAACGTGAGTGCCACCCGCCTCCCTCCACATCAGCGCAGCCCTCCACTCTCTGTCCCCCCTCCCCTGAGGCTGCACAATCTAGCTTTGTTCTCAGAGTAGCCGGGACCCCAAACAAAGTCTTGCTTATGAAGATGCAAGGTTGGGAGGGGGACACAAGCAGGAGCTACAAGGTGGCAGCCCCCCTCGACTGTATCCCAGCCCCTCATCTTAACGTGAACCCCAGACCCACCCCACCCACCCAGCTTCACCCCTACTGTCCACTCTGGGACCCACACCCACTCGCTGGTTGAAGCCAAAACTCTAAGACTCACCTTCGGTTTTCTTTGCCTCACCACCAGCATCCTATCCATCCATCCCCAGGCCTGTCAGCTCAACTCTTGAACGCGGCCCAGATCTGACACCTTCTCTTCACCCCCACGGCATGCGTCTCTCCTGAAGCCCCTCTCTCCTGGGACGGAGACCCCCTCTGCTTCCTCCCACCCATCTCCCACATGGCAGCCAGCGGGAACCTTCCAGAACCGTAGGTCGGGTTGTGTCTACAACACTCACCTGCAGCAGGTTCCCAGATATGGGTGTACACTGGAATCTCCCGGGGGAGATCCTGTGCCCACCCCAGAGTTTTGGATTCAGTAGGTCTGGAGTAGGGCCCAAAACTCAGCCTTCGTGACGGGTTCCAAGTGCTGCTGCTGGGGAGGGACCACCGGTTGGACTGCTGGTCTGCAAGGAGCCCCAGGCTGCCTTCAAATAGAAATCAGGACCGAATGCCAGCAATGCCACAGGGCAGGGGGGCCACGGGGCTCAGCCCTCCAGGGATCAATGGCACGTCACCCATAACCTTGAGATGGAGGTCGCTGCAGCCAGGAGTGAGGGAGCCAAGGTATTGATCCACCAACCAGGCGGTCAGGGCTTGAGGGCCGCCCCCCATGGAGGTGCGTGGGGTGTGAGCAGCCCGCCCGCCGTGCGGGAAGAGCAGCTCCAGCGGTCTGAGAAAGCCCTCCATCGCTGGAGTCACGGGTGGTCACCACGAGGAGAGTGCTGAGGGCACGTGAGCAGCTACCGAAAGGATCATCCACAGAGGCAAAGCAGTTCCAGCTCCCCTATAAGTCCCTGACAAGGCCCGTGACCTGAGCCCCTAAGCCAGTCGCCTTCGAGGCTGGCCCTCCCATCCCAGCTCCCGGCCATCTTCCTGTTCCCCTAACGTGCCACTTCAGAGCCTTTGCACTGGCTCTTCCCTCTGCCCCAGCACCGTTCCCAGCTCTCCACAGGCCTTGCTCCCCATCTCCATGCATCTCGACACCACTGCTTGGAGAGCACTCTCCTCTCTCTCCATCTAGAGCCACCCGCCCCCTCTCAGTTCCATCTCCCCGTCCTCACAGCACGTCTGCTCTGTGGTCTCCACGTCCGTTTCATGGTCTGTCTCCCTCAACTAGTCTGCTTCACCCCAGGACTCCAGAAGCTGTAGTCCCGTCCCCGGCCTCTAGCTAGCACGCAGTGGTGTTCACTGGATGGATGAATGAATGCATGACGAGAAGTACTTGACCGAGAGTGAGAGAAGCAGCGGTGTCACCTAAGGCTGTCCTGAGCTGGCATTACAAGGCCCCAGCCCATCCCTTCCTCTTGTGTCCTCCCTCTGCCCTTCAGTGTTCTCCTCTCTTCTGGGGCCACCAATAGCCCTCTGACCTTGGGAGCTAGCAGAACAGACCTTGACAGTGAAGGTGGGAGCTCCTTCTAACTGAAGGGCCCCATGAAACCCTTTGATCTGGGAATAGCCTGGACAGAATGAATAACATCTTCTCCCTCCTCCATCCTGGGCAATCCTGAAAGCCTAGAGCATTGGTTAGGATTCAGTGTGGTGCATGGAACAGAGAAACCGGGGTAAGACGAGAGGTCTCCAAAGCCCAGGTCCCCTCCACCTTCTTACCCTTCCATCTTCAACATCGAGCTTCTACTTCATAGCCCAAAGTGGCTGCTTGTGGTCCAGCCATCATGTCCCCATTCTCACCACCAGGAAGGAGAAAGAAGTAAAGAAGAGCTTGCTCTCTCCCTATAGGGATACTTCCCAGAAGGCCACACATAAGACTTCCACTTACATCTCATTGGCCAGCACTTGGTTACACGTCTGTGTGCCCAGCCACTAGAAATTGGGGGCCTTGTTACTGAAGAATGTGGGAGAAGGGGTAGGGTGGGGAAGCCAGCCGTTCTGCCACAGCAATCTTCCAGGTGAGCCATTGCATCATCCAGTATGTCGCGGGCCCTGTGAGGCAGCAGGGAACAAGATGGAGAAAGTCTCGACTGCCGGTGGACAGGGCCCATGTTCCAGCCGGGGAGACAGAGCAGACAGGACGCAAGCGCACGAGATGGGTGCCTCCTGGTCAGAGCCCTGTGAGGGGGAAGATGGTGACAAGCAAGAGCGCTGGGGGTGGAGGCCTGAAGCCCTCCATAGCCCAGGGAGACAGGGGGCCTTGCTGAGGAGGGGGCGTCCGGACCGAGGCCTGAGGGAGGAGAAGGAGCCACGGAGCTTTCCAAGAACCAGGAAATGGTCTGCGCAGCGCAGCCCAGCCACGCATCTGCGGCGCGGCCCAGCCCAGCCACGCATCAGCGGCGCACCCCCAGGCAAGTCCCTGCTCCTCTCGGAGCCCATTTTCTCATCTATAAAATGGGAACAGTCGCCACTCCCTCACTGCGTGACGGGGCGGAAATCTTGCTGGCAGGTGGGGGCCTCCACGAGGAAACTGAGGTTCGGAGAGGCCTTGACCCTTGCTCTCCACCAGTAGTTCTCAAGTGGGGGGAGTTTGCACCCCGGGGGCCATGTGTCAATGTCTGGAGACGTTTCTGGTTGTCACAACTGGGGAGGGGGCTGCCGCTGATGGCATCTCGTGTCTGGAGGCCAGGGACGCTGCCAGAAACACCCAGAACACCCCCCACAGCGGAGACCCATCCCACCCCCAACGTCAGCAGCACCGAGGCTGAGAACCCCGCCCCGCGCAGCCACCCAGCCGAAGGAGGAAGGAGCCAGGGCCGGTCTAAACGTGGGGCGCTTCACCCAAGCCCACTCCTGGTCTTCTCCAAACACATTTCGGCGTCCCCACCTCAGACCCTCTCCGTGTGCCCCGGACCCCAGGGGTTCAGGTGTCTGCTTTCTTAACAAACACCCACGATGACTCAGCCCTTTGCAGGAGCTTAAGGAGAACGAAATTTTGTGCTTCTAGAGTGCCAGGCATGTAGCGCCACCCCCCTCACCAAAATCCATTACAAGTTTAAAATACAGCTATTATTTTTACAGTATTGCTTAGAAATGGCTTGCAATCTCTAATTTGCTAAATTGATGCGTATATTGACTAAATAAATATTCGGCACGAAGCCTGAGTCCCCCCTCCACACTTATTAATCCTCAGGAAATGGAAACACAAGACACGAAATGAGCCTCTGCTCGGAGCTGCAGACAGGAATACATTATGTTGTTTTCCAGTCATTCCGGGACTTGACTCCCCGCGGCAGACACGGCCCAATCGCCAGCCGCCGAGTTTTCCATGACGCACATGTCTGCCAGCAGACGTGCCTGTGTTGCTAAGATGCTTTCTCGGACTTTGAAAGTCTAGGAGGAGAAAGTTTTACTTCAACAGGGGGAATCTGGGGTGACTGACTTCTGGGGAGTTGATTTGAAAGCCTGATGGATGGCACCAATACTCGTCGATGGAAATCGGGGCTGCTGGCAGGACCTGCCGAGAGAGAACTCGGGACGGTTCCCCTTCTTCAAGGACCAGGGCTCCTAGTGCTGGGGGCTCTGGGGACGGAGGGGGAGCCACCTGGGGTGAGACAGGGAGGTGGGGGTACATGTCCTCTGTCAGCAGCCCCCCAGGATGGGATGGTGTGCAAAGGGCACGGTTCCCGTGGACAAAGTTTGCCTCGGTTTCCCCGCCCTGGGGGGCTCTGACCTGGGGGATGTTGATGAGTCCTGGGGGCTGGCCTGGTATCAGGAGGGAGAGAGGTCCCCAGACACGAGGGGAGAGCCCGGGGCTGGGAGAGGTCCTTCACGTATTAACTTCTAAAGGCTCCTGATCCCGTGGAACATTCGCCTGTGGTGCTGACTGATGCCAACGAAGCAACAGAGCCCAGAACCAGGAAAGTTTCTTCTGTGAGAGCTGGGAGATGGGGCCTGTTCTCCAGAAGAAGAGACGGCGGGAACGTTCCCTTTGCCCTACTGGGAGGGCGTGAATCCCAAGAGGGAGGCGTTGCATCGAGTCTGGCCTCTGCCGGAGGCAGCCCGGAGCGCCCCTACAAGGCAAGAGGCCAGACCACCCGGGGTTTCCATGCCTGCAAGAGGCTGACCCCACAGGCTAGAGATGGAGGGGGCCTCGGCATGATGGGACCTCAGTTTCCTGGTCTGTCACAGGAGGTTCACGACAGGACCACCCGCAGCAACCATGTCCAGCACGTGACCCATAGGGAGCAAGCTCGCAGCTGCAAAAGGTGGGGGCGACTCCTCCCACCAGGTCCCACATTTACCGACAGATGACAGACGAGATGGGCGGATGAGAGGGCAGCAGGGACCTCTCTGCAGCCTTTGCCTCCTCAGGGTCTGCCTCGAGCAAGCCTGTGGGACCCCAGGATGGGGCAGCTACAGAGGACGAGGCGGGGGAAAACACAGACATCTCCAAGTGAGGCCCTCCTTTCTAGCACCCAATAGGCAGAAGGAGCGGTCAGTGCAAAGGCCCTGGGGTGGGTCCTGACCCCAGCCAACAGGCCCGAGCCTGGTTAGCAGGTGAGACCATGGCCTGAGATGAGGACAGAAAGGCAGCCAAGGTCAGATCACAGAGGGAATTGTGGCCACGCACAAGATGAATTTGGAATGTATCCTGAGAGCAGTGGGCAGCCACAGAAGAGTTTTCTAAAGCACATATATGAGTCTCGGCCTCAGCAGCCCCAGGAACGAGGTTCAGCCTTGTTTGGAAGGTAGCTCCTAGGGATTTGGCTCCTGAAGTAAGCCCAAGAGATGAGCTGCCTTCCCCATCAGCTGGTGAGAGGAGGGAGATGGGTGCCCTCCTGCAGTTAAACATGCAGTCCCTTGCTGAGATGCCATAACACACCGGCCAGGAGGGACGCGAGAAAAATGGCAGACACGCTGGGTTCTGTGGGGGGAGGCGGTGCGGAGGGAATGCCTGGAGCTCTCGTCCGCGCTGGAGGGGCTGTGAAGCAGCACGCACACCTGGAAGTCTGTTCAGCTGTTCCTTATAAAGTTCAACCTACATCTACCCTAAGATCCAGCAGTCCACGCGCAGGCCTTTCCCCAAGAGGAAGTGCCCGGGAAGACCAGCGCAGGCATTCACGGCGGCTGCGCCCCAAACAGGCAGGACTGGAAACAGACCAGGTGGCCAGGGGTGGGGCTCACCCACCATCAGTGGGAACTGCTTCCAGTGGGGGCTGTGCCGTGTGCAGAAGAGGGAACTACCTGGGGCAAGGCGACCCCATGGGGACACTGAGAAATCAGGCTGAACACAGATTGCACGTCAACAGGAGCCCGCGTCTGTCACAGAGTCTGTCTGTCGTGGACAAGGCGAAAACTGTCTCTAGTAACAGAAGATCAGTGGCTGCCTGGGGCTCAGGGAGATGGGGGTTAATAGGGAAGGGCACAAGGGGGGTTGATGATGAATGTTCTGGATCTTGATCTTGGTGGTGGTTACACACAGGTGTCCAAACTCACCCCAGCTCCACTTAAGACCCATGTATTTTGCTGCATGTAAATTATACCTCAATACAAAATGTCTTTTAAGTGGGGTCTGCAGCCGGGTTGGGGATCCACAGTCTCCTTTCCTCTCTCTTTTGTGCTGCCTGACTTTCCCAGGCAGAAGTTCTGTGCCAGTGGCAAGTGCCTGCTTCCGGGGCCGGGGGCTCCTGAGGCCACCGCGCCGCCTTCCTGTGGCGCATTCATCTTGTTATTGCCAGAGCCGGAGAATTGCTCCCCAGGCGGAATCTTGAATATTCATTTGATTTACGGCCCGCTGCCGACAGCTTTATGAATCCGCCCACCCGTACCTGCAGCCGGCCATCAATCTGCCCCCGAGATTGTGCTTCTGCCAGTAACTCATGAATTAAAGAGGCCCCCGGCGGCCCCCCACACCTCCCCGGCCCTCGCGCGGCGCGTCGTGCTGGAGGAGGACCTGACCAGAAGTCAAAACACTGTTGCTGTCTTTCCGCGCTGGCGGCTCCGGGTGACCTTGGGTGACTCTCTCAGACTGTGGGCAGCCAGGAAGAGAAACTCAGGAGCCCTCAGCTCTGCCTCTTCCCGGCTCCAAGCCTTAGTTTCCCCATCTGTAGAGATGGGGGTGCTGCACCCCCTCTGACAGCTTACCTGGGTGGGGGGGCTGAGGTGGGATGGACACACTGTGGGTGCTGCTGTGGGTGCAAGCTGCTTGCTGTTGTTATCGCTGTTACGTGACCAGGAGGTGGGTGCAGGAAGGAAAAAGACAGTGGGGCTCCCAGCAAACCCCTCGGTTTTCTCCTAAACAAAGTAGGAAGGAAGGCAGCACGTCCCTAGAGGGCTTGTAGGGGGACTCAAGGGGGCCCTGCAAGAAGGGGCTCAGCGCGGGGCCTCGCACCTGGCGAGCACTCGAGAGGGAGTCGATGCTGTGATTTTTGTCCGGGAAGGAACAGACATCACAGGCTGAGCTCTGAGCTCAGCAAGCAGCTCCTAAGTGTGTGCAGAGCCCACCCCTGGGCAGGGACCCCTGGACGAGAAACCGGCCCAAAGCCTGGGGTCACATCTGGCTTGCCTACCAGCCCCCCAGAGCCTGCCATGGGGTTAACGAGCCCCCACAAGCCTGGGACCTCAGCTGATGGTCCCAGGGTTGATCAAACCTTCGCCCGACCAGTGAGACCTTGTATCCTCTGCTGCCTGGGGCAGCAGACGGCTGGAGGTCAGAGACAGGTGGATGCAGACCCTCTGGGCTCAGAAACACCAGGGTTCAAATCCTGTTCTGCCCTCTTAGCATCCAGTGACCTTGGCAAGTCACTCGGCCCCTGACCCACGTAAGCTGGACTTTGAGGTCACGGCTGCCTCAGAGGGTAGACTTGGGGCTCGGAGAGGCAACCCATGGTAAGTGCCTTCTCTGGCACACGGGAGGCCTGAGCAGCGTCCGCTCCCATGGGTGTCACCGAGTGTCCACCGGGCACTGTGCGGACCCAGGGGCGGGGGAGTTAGGACAGGTCAACCTTGCTCCTCAGTGCCTCACTCAACAATGTTCCTTAGTCCCTCAGATCCCAAAAAGCTCAGAATATCCGTCCTCGAGGGACCCAGCTCCCAGGGTCTCTGCAGTGCGGCAGCCCCTCAGGGGAGTGGGATCTGCTGCCATGGCCAAGGAGCTGCCAGCCTCCGGGTGCCCAGCCTCCGGATGCCCTCCCATGACGGCAGACTGACCCTTGCCTCTTCGAGGTGCGACTGCTCTGCTGGGCTCCTGGGCCTCCCGTGGCGGGCACTGTCACAGGGGTCCTCTGTCCAACAGACTCTTTCCTGCCGAGCTCCAGCACAGAGAAGAGGAGATGGTCACAGAGTGGACACTAATGGGTGTTTGCTTTGTGCCAGGGTACTCGGAACGCCTGATGTGCACCCCTGCTCTGAACTCTCGCTAAAAGGCAGATTCTGTTATTATCCCCTTGTGCAGAAGAGGGAGCCAAGGCACAGAGAAGTGAAGCGACTCACTCAAGGTCACACAGCTCAGAAGTGGCTGTCCGATGCGGGAGCCCACGGTCTCACCCCCACTGCCCATGCCCACTACAGCTGGCTCCAGCTGCTCCTTGCCCTGTGAAGTGTTCATGGTGATGTCAGGGTTCAAGATAACACTCTGCTCCTTGGAAACGAACTCTATGAGCTCGGGAGTCAGCAGACCACTCTGAACCGCAGTCTCCTCCTCTGCAAAATGAGAACAGCAGGCCTACCTCCAGCTGGGATGTTGGCTGGATTGACTATGAACAGCTACCCAGAGCCCCTAGCACAACGCTGAGCCGTGGGGAGCACTCCACAAGTTTACCCCCTCTCCCCCTCCCCCCTACTCTGGTGTGGACCTGGACCCCCTGTATGTCAGGAGTTGGGGGGTGGAGGGGTCCTTCAACCACCAGCCCAGTCTGGCGGAAGGGGTACTTTGGAAGGGGGTGAAGGGGGAGGCTGAGGCCAAAGCTAAGGGCCCCACTTTGCCTGCTGCGCATTCCCTGCAAAGAGGTGGAGGAAGAAGCCAAAAGCTCACTGGGGGAGAGGTCGCAGCTTCTGGGAACAACACTTCCCAAGGGCGAGGCCTCCCGTGCCAAGGTTTCTGACCCTGGACTTTCCACCTTGGCACCAGCTCCCTGACCACGCTGGCAGTATTTACCCTGCCAGAAGGGGAAGGGGCCAGATACAGGGTGTATGTGCGCAGGTCAGAGTAAGGACAGCCGGACCCAGGCCCCAGAGAGTCCTTGGCCCCGGGAGCCTCGGATGTAGGTTTCCCTCCTGGTGCTTTGTCCTCGCTCTCCATCCCCACCTGCCTTCTACTCTTGCTCTTAGGGCTGAAACCCTGGTGGATGGAGGATGCCAAGCCCATGGCCCCTCTCCAGGGATTTGCACCCAGGGTGGAGACAAGGGTTGAAATCCAAGATCCCACCCTCACTAACTATAGGAACTCTTCTATTGACCCATCTGTAGAAAAGGGATAATAATAACTCCTGAGTCTTGGCATTGAGAGGAGGAATAAAAGAGATAATGCCCGGAAAGGACTCAGCACACTGTAAGCACACAGTGAGTGAAAGCGATTGTTGTTATACATATGAGTGCTCGGTAAGTGTTTCCTAACTGGATGGACAGATGGGTGGAGGACCGATGGATGAATGTATAAG
>NC_060278.1:106036039-106075398 GCF_021613505.1 Equus quagga | reverse complement strand
TACATCCACCCACCCACTCATCCACCTAATCATACATACACTCGGGAGGAGTGAGTGAGGATGTTTGCTGTGGGAGCAGAGGAAGCTTGTCTAGTCACTGGCTCAAAGCAGGTGAGCCCAGGGGGAAACTGAGGTCTGGGGAAGGGGCCACATTCTTTCTTTGTTCCCTTTCTCTCTTTCCCAAATACTGAGCCATTCATTAATTCACTCCTTCAACTGTGTGTGTGTAGGTGCATGCGTGTGGCTAGGTGGATGGAGCGGAGAAGGGACAGGTAGACAGAGAGATGGATGGGTAGATGAATAAATAAATGAGTAACTGGCTGGCTTGATGGGTGGATAGATGATGGGTGGGTGGATGTTCTGATGGACAATTAGATGAATGAGCAGATGGAGAGATAGATGAATGGACAGACAGATTGCTGCATGGCTGGGACCACAAACTAAATGTTAAGTTGCCTCCCTCCAGAAGGTAGCAGATAACAATTGCTTCAGCTCCTGCCTGCTATCACATACAATAGCACGGCCACAGGGGGCTGGAACACTGCAGCCCTCACAATCTGCTCATTAACTGACTCACGGAGCTTTTCACCTGTTCCAAACCAACGGGGTAGCAGCGTGACATTTCAGATTTCCTTTCAACAACCACTTGCTCGGCCTTTCACAGAACACGGCGCTCGGCTGTTCACTGGCTTCAAGCCCCCCATGTGCAGTAGTGGGCCCAGCTTCCCCAGGGCTGGGGGATGTACCCTGAAAAGTTGGGGGCCCCGTCCCCCCAGGTGCCTTGCCACCTTCTCTTTCTGCAGCAGTGCCACCAATTACCTTAATTGCCCTTCACTTAGGGGGTTTAATTTATAATGTGGTGGCGAGGAAGTATCGGAGAAAGAGTTTCCCTGGCAACCGAGTTTTTAAACACAAGATTCTCTGGGTTTTAAAAGCCACTTCTCGTCTAATGTCCCCCCTGAAAATTAGCTTGGAACTTTTAAGATGCTGAAATTTTTAGCATAACAGCAGGCTAGCACTTATGTCTGAAACTATCAAAGATCTGGATTTCTCCCCTGCCAGAGGCAAGACCCTGGGAAGTGGTTCATTTCCTCTGCCACGTTGTTCTTAGCGGATGACCAGGGACTGTGTGGCCATTATGAAATGACCACAGAAAGCTCCAGTCAGTCAAGCTCCTGACACCAGCCTGTTTTCTGGACTCAGGATGTTCAAGGTCCCTATTGGCTGAGTTCTGCCAGGAGCTCTTGACGGACAGACCCCTGGGACAGCCAGGTGGTCTGGGTCTGTACTCACTGATAACTCTGGGCCCATCTCCTCGGGTTGAGAAGGACAGCACCAACCAGCACCCGCAAAGCAGAGGGCATACAACTTCAGCGTCTACTCTTGGTTGACGTTTCTCTCGGAGGGCACTTGCCATCAGCAGCAAGCTTTTTACCTCCGTTTGACAACAGAATAAATCCCAGCCCACTTACATGGCCTGGCTTTTCCCAGTCTGCACCAGCATGCAAGACCCACTCTATCTTTCTCCTCTTCCCACTATCCATACCCTTTACTCCGACCAAGCCAACTTCCACCCATTCAACCTCCAACCATCTATACAGCATCTACCCTCTGTTCACCCTCCACACCTCCTCAAACATGCTCCACCCTCGACCCACTCTGATCCTTGCTCACGGCCCAGGCATGCCTATACTTTGCCCTTTGCATCCTGGCCTTCCAAATCTGACATCGTTTTACGAGCATCGGTCAAACGCTGCTCTTTCCTTTCCTCTACAAAGGCTTCCTGGCCCCCTCCCCTTCCTCTGAGCATTTGTAGCAATCTGTCTCCATCCGGCTTTCCTGCTCTGTCCAGCTCAGCAGTCATTCTGTCCTGGAGGCACACGGTATCGTGGAAAAATCAGCTCAGAGCCAATTCAAATTCTCGCTCTCAGAGCTTGGGAGCTGTGTGACCTCGGTGAGAAGATGCAAGGGCGGATCCAGGATGCATGCAGAGTTTTCAGCTGATTAACTCACGGAGATGAGACGAGCACCTGAGTAGTGGCTGGATGGTGCACTGGACAGATAAATGAAGGCTATGTGGAGGGAAGGATGGTTAGAGGAGACGGGAATGGATAATTAAATGGAAGGGTAAGGGGCTGGATCGAGGGAAGGGAGGAAGGAAGGCAGGAAGGAAAAAAGAAGGAAGGAAGGAAGAGAAGGATTGAATACAAATGGGCCCAGCTGCCCGGGGAGAATTATGAAGCCGGGACACCCAGCAGGAGGCTGGGAATTCTGAATGGGGCAGAAAGTGAACCTGTGGATTCGTATCCACAGGATCTGTTGCTCCCGATAACTTGAGGCTTGAAGTTTTTCAGTGACCCTAGGAAAAGGACGGGGCCTCCTGAGGGACCAATTCATTAGGAAGGACAGCCCTGATCCGCTCATCTAAGCACTGGGCTGACTAAGCGCCAGGCTGTCCGACGGTGTTCAATAACTATTCACTGGAAGTGGTGGATCCATCCTGGAGACCTGCCACTCCAGGGAAGCAGGGCCAGCTGCGAGCAGCACAGCCATCCGCTCATCGGAGCACGTTCTCTCCCACTCGGCACTCCGGGGAAGCGGACCTGCCGTCTGCAGCCCAGAAGCCAGTCTAAGTCATTGTTCCCTGCATGTGCGGTGACCGTAACCCACACGGTAGAGGGGCCCCGGGGCACATGCCTCCCTTCTAGGGCCAACACCCATGGCGCAAGGAGGTTTGACCTCTCTGATCCCTGTGGGTTCAGGGTGTGAAGGACGTGAGGCTGGACCAAGTCAACTCAAGGCAACTTGAGTTATAAACCTGTTCTTGGGAGCCGGTTCGCCCATAAAGGAAGGAGAAGCCCGTAAATAAAAGACCCCTTCAAGAGGGTTGTTGGGGGCTTGAGTGACAGCAGGTGTCTTCTGCGCAAAGTTAGAAGGACATCTGGAAACCGCCTTTCCAGGAAGGATAGATCTCCCTAGGTGTGACTCACGACACGCTCAGAGACCCGGGCAGGTGCAAACACCCTCAGCTTGCCCTCTGGGTCTTCCCCCTCAGCCTGCAGGGTCTAGTCTGACCTGGACGGTCGGACAGACTGTCGCCTGGGCGCTGGGAGAAGGTGTGCACTGTGCAGCCCCAGGGGGCGCCCTTCTTGCGGACCAGGGTTGCCGTCTCTTCGTTGTCTCGGGGGTTTCAGGGTCTCGGGTCCTAGTGGTGCATCTGGAAGACAAACAGAACGTCCTGACGTAACTCACTGAGCCCGTGCTGTCAGGACAACTGTCTACCTCTTCTCTCAGGCCCCCTCCCTGCTAGGAACTCGGGCGGAAGAGAGGTGCAGGGGGAAGACGAATTCACCCCTGCCCTATCTCTAAAGGGTCAGCTACGTGCTGGCCATATAGTACGTGCTCAGTAAATGACCATCACTAGGCGAGCAAGAGATGGAGGGAATCGGGCAGATGAGAATTTCATTCTGCCACGCAGATGTATTGTTCTTCTGTCCAAGGAAAGAGAAAGAGTAGTTCAACTCTCCAGGTCCCTCTTCAGGGAGGCTGACTTTGCGGCAGTGTCCTCCCGTCCCCTTTTGCCTGCAGCCTGTTGAAAAAAATGAAAAAGCAGAGCCAATCTGGCATGCTCGGCCAACCCCCACCTCTCCATCCCAAGGCTCCCTCCAACGTGGTGTTTAATTTCCCTGGGTCGGGAGAGGAAGCGTTCTGATGATCCGAGTTAATTCAAAACGTAGATTTCATCTCCTGTGGGCTAATGGCTCTGAGCTCCGCTTTACATAACAGGGGAGCAGCTGCCATATGAGTCACCGGGGCCTCTGGCTCCCCAGCCTCGGCTCTTGATGGTGACGAAAGCCTCTCAGAGGCTCCAGACAGATAGCCGAAGCCTCCGTGCCCACCGAGGCCAGACCCGAGTTCACCTCTGAGGCCAGAGAGCTCTGTTAATTGGGGGACCATGGAGTGGGAGGGTAACGCCAACCCAGGTGCTGCGCTCAGCCCAGGGGGCTCCAGCTGGGCCAGTCCGGTCTCTGGGGGCAGCCTTGGGCAGCCCAGGCACGTGGGCCTGCTCCCCCAGATTCAGGAGTCTCCTGAATCTCCAGGCCCTGGCAGAGAATTTCCCCACGAGCGGGGGGCTCCCACTGAGTGCAGGGAGCTGTCTTCGCCCAGACACAAACAGTAGCCTTGAACCCTCCAAGGTCTGGCTTTTGAATGGCAGCCAAGGTCTTCCAGATGCTGGCTTCCCTGTGGCTGATATGGTCCCAGAGCTGCCCCTAGGCCACACAGTGGGTCCCCTCCGTCTCCCTGGGAGGTGCCAAGGGCTCGCCTCCCAGCCAGCTGCATGCCCCAGTTGTCTGAGCTCGCCCGTATCCCTGGAGACAGAGCCAGCAGCAGGTTGGGAGTGCCCATCTCCCCTGTGGTCTGCGGGAGATCCAGGCTCTGGGCCAGGATGGGGGGTTCAGGGGACCTGGGGGTGTCCCCATGAGTCTGAGCCCCCCTGTTCCCCACCACCCTTCCCCGGGTCCTGGCATTGGAAGAATTCAGCCTTACATGAGGGCCAGATAGGTCCTCAGTGGGACAGACAGGGAGCTGGGGGCATCCCAGGGGTGGGACTGCAGGCATGCGCATGAGCCGCAGGTGAACTCTGTGGGTGGGATGTCTTTTCGTGTCCCTGAAGTGAGCCCATGCTCTCCTTCTCGTCACTGTCCCTGCACCTGGACCCAGGCTCACTAAACCGCGATTGTAAGGGTCCCACCGAAGAGCCACGTGCCTCTGACTTCATGGCAGCCTGGAGGTGGGAAGACTTCAGCGACGGCAAGACAGGGCACTCTGTACAGCTGGGGAAACTGAGGCTCCAACAGGTAGGGCCTGTCCCCAGGCTGCACCAGGAGTCCAGTGGCTGCAGTAGATACTCGTTTCATAACCTAGAGTCCATTCCACAGGCTTCTGCTACCAGGAAGGGGAGAGAAGGAAGGGGGAGCCTCCTGCACAGCCGGCCAGAGCCCCGGGGTCCCGGGCACCCATGTCCAGACCCTCCCCTGCATGGCGACATGAGCCAAACCCTCCCTTCTGTTTGTGTGAGTTTCCTGATCCGATCTCAGAGCTGGGGCGAGGTCCGTGGTCTCCTGACTCTGGGTTCTTCCCTCTGCTGAGGACCGACTTGGAATCATGGGCTCAATGCCAAAATGCACATCAGCCTGGGATTGGAGGCTCCTGGTGGTCCCAGCTCTGCCACCTGCTGG
The DNA here is from genome assembly GCF_021613505.1 of Equus quagga. Taxonomy (NCBI): domain Eukaryota; kingdom Metazoa; phylum Chordata; class Mammalia; order Perissodactyla; family Equidae; genus Equus; species Equus quagga. The sequence continues at coordinate 106,070,158 of NC_060278.1, read as the reverse complement.
TCTCCTGGCTTTTGCAGGTTTCTGTCCTCTGGGCCTGTTTCTCCTCTGGCAGCTGCTGAGACAATTTTTAAGGTGCTCACCATAATTTGGAGAGGTTCACGGGCCTGGCGTTATGTGACAGTGAATCCCACAGTGAGAAAGTCCAAGCCTTCTCCCTTTTCTCCAAATCCTCCTGATGGTCTCCAGGGGCATCCCAGTGGGCTGCGTCTGCCTTGTTCATCTCAGCCTCGAAAGGTGGAGACAGGCCTCCGGCTCAGGGCCTTTGGCATACAAGCGGTTCCTGAGGCGAGTTACAAGAATTGTTCTCATTGTATTTATTCTTTTTTTTAACCACTTTATGGAGCCATAATTCACATCCCATAAAATTCACCCACTTACAATGTGCAATTCAATGGTTTTAAATATATTCACAGGATTGTGCAACTTTCACCACAGTCTAATTTTAGAACACTTTCATCGCCCCCAAAAAACCATGCCTCCTTTAGCAGTCACGCCCCAGCGCCTCCACCCGCGACCCCTGGCACCAGGAATCTCTGAGGAGTTTCTGTCTCTGGACATTTCATATAAATGGACTCACACAATGTATGAGTCTTTCGTGGCCTGCTGCTTCCACTTTGCATGGTATTTATGTGGTTACTTTAGCAAAGAATGCTGGCTTTTAATTAATGGTTGGGATGCAATGTTTCCTTCTAAGGCTAATTTCTTTCAATCTACCAATTTGTTTTTTTTCACTTAATTGATCTTTTGGTCAAGTTACCAGCCATCCGCGGAGGGTGGAATGTGCCCTGGGACGTTTGGAAAACAGCGCAGATGCTGTGAGGGCCTGGGAGCCTCTTCGGGGCGGGTTCTCTGATTTGGGGAACTTTCCCTCTCCCCCGTCCCTCCGCCAGCCACCACGCCCCTTCCTCCCTCCTCCCGGGCTGTTCCGCAAAGCCCCACCGCGGAGGAAAGGCAGGCCAGAGCCAGTGTTTGCAAACAAGGGCTTAGTCCCTCTGCTCAACAAACAGCTGTGGTCTCAGCTTCTCCCCAGTCGTTCTGTCCGGAAGCGGCATCCACAGCAGAGTTTAATTAGGCAGTTAAAGTCATTTTCCTAGGCTGAACAAATATTTACAGCCCATTTTGCGGCAAATTGCTTCGCCTGGAGAAAGGTTCCGCCGCTGGGGCCGGCGCGCCCGGCGCGCGCTCACGCTCACGCGCTCTCCAACCAGGGGCCGCACAGCGCGGAGCAGGTGGCGGACAAGGGAGCCCCCCGGAGCCAGCGGCAGGGCAAAGACAGCGGCAGGTGTCAGCGAGGCCCTGCCACCGGGCTTCTGTGGACAGATGACGTCCGTTGTTCCCCCCAGTGGCCCCAGATCCCTGCTCTGCGGCATCAAAGAAACCTGTGGGCTCCATCCGGGTGCCATGGGGCCCGGAGGCAGAGAGGACATGGTGCGTGGGATCAGCTCTGTAACAACAGAACCGCGCCGTTGATCGGGCCCGGGCCGCTGCTCTGTCATCTGTGTAGTGGTCCCAGGAGGTGCTCCTTGACGAGAGCCTGCGTGGAGCCTCTCCCAAGGGCCCCACTGTGTTCAGCTTCCCGTGTCAGCCGGGACAGGCAAACCCAAGGCAAAACTTCAGAAAAGTGGAAAAAAGCCACATTCTTTATTTTCACTCCATCTGAACCTGTCTCCATCCCAAGCCCCCATTTCACCCCCCGAGGAAACTTTATCTTAGTCCATTAGGGTGAGCACGGCTGACTCAGGGTCTTCTCAGTTCTGTGATTTCCTCTTCCCCTCCCAAGCTCCCTGGTTTGCAGCAAAGTCCTGGAGGGGTGGGGGGTGGGGGCGCTTGTGTAGCATCAAGGCATCTGGGTGGGAGGAGGACATGGGTGATGTTCACAATATTTAACAATGAGCCTCGGCAGGGATCACTCAGAGATGATCCGGAGCCAGGGTTGGGGGCCCCTCACCTGTGTGGGAAAGTCTGGGGGTCCGGGGCCAGGACCTGGGAGGCATGGGTCCAGGGCAGTCTGGGGGCTGGGGCAGTGGCTCTCCACCAGCCCGCGAGGGGCAATTTCACTTCTGACCTCCAACCCCTCATACTGAGAGTCAGCCTGAGTGATGTGGAGGCTGGTCCTCCCTCTGCCGTGGTCTGGGCAGCTGTGTGCCCTCGTCCCTGTGTGAGGTCTGTTCAGGTCAGCATGTGCTCCCCCTGCCCCCTCCTGCAGCAGCACGAATGCCCAGCTCTCTCCAGCACTACTTTGGATCCCAAAGGCCCTGGCGGGCCCGTCTTGCTGCTTCTCCGTCTGGACCCGTCACGCCGCAGTTTCTCCATTTCCTGTGTACAGCGAGGCTGCGCTCTCTGAGGCTTAGCTTCCACTGGAAAGGGGCCAGGTTTCCCCATCCAAATGGGCAAGCCTGCCCTGCCCCATCCAGGACAAGCCCTTCTCAGAGATGGTCCCGGCATCCCACCCTGCCTCCTCTCTCTCCTCAGCACCTGGTCTGGCCGCTGCTGGAAAGAGGCAAGGTGATGCCTGGAAGGGGCCAAGGCTTGGAGTCAGGTCTGAGGCCTCAACCTGCTTCCTGTCCTTCTGGCTGGTGAACTCAGGCAGGCTGCATGACCTCTCTGGCCCAGCCGACTCAATGCGAGATGCAGGTGGCCTCACCTACCTCGTGTACTCTTGAGAGCATGGTTTTCATCAGGTGTGTGGAGAGCCCGCCATGTGCTGGGCATAGAGGAGGCATCCAGCAGATTATGGTTGACTTTGATGAGAGTCTGTACTGTGTCTTGAAGGGCTGTGTCCTGAGCTGCCTCCCCCATCCCACCAACTGACTGAGGCCTCCGGGAGTAGGACCGGCTCGACCCCTTCATCCCCTCACACCTGGCACTGAATGGCCCCTTATGGGTCTGAACAAAATGATGAAAATATGGATGATGGCAATGCCTCCCCCAAGGCAAGCCAGGCTCGGGGTGCTCTAAAGGATCCCGCCTTCACCAGCTGACCTGGGAGGAGTCGAAGGGGCTCATCCAGCCACAAGGAGACCTTTTGGCCCAGGACAGGTGGCCCCCCCCGGTGCAGCCCCCTTGGGCCCTGCTCTGTCCACGTGGAACCGCAACACCAGCACTCAGGGAGGCTGATGTCAGAACAAAACAGCAGAGGAAAATGGAAGTGTTACAAAATGATCATGTTTATCTGTTTTATGTTCTCGTTACACAAACAACATGTAATCTTTGTAGAAAAATTGAGAGATATAGATAAGCCAAAAGGAGAACTTTTTTAAATGACCGCTACTCCCAGAAAACACAGCTGTTACCATTTTATGGGATATTGTTTCATAGCGTTTCCTAGGCATAGATGTACACACACTCAACACACTTCCATTATCTGCCTTTACGCGGGACGGTGGGTGGAAAATATTGCATGTTAATAAAATATCTTCAGCAGAGTCATTCTGAATGGCTGCCTCGTTGGCTGTCCTGGGGGGGACCGCAGCTTCTTTAAGTGATCCCCGGCTGTTGGGCATTTAGGTTGGTTCCTATTTTTTGACCATGATAAGCAACAACCCTATAATGAGCATCTTTGCAACTAAATTTGTGTGCACGTCCCTGATGTTTCCCTTCGGACATGTTTCCTAAGGGTAGAAGTACTGGGATGTTTGCTAAGATGTTTGAGAAGAGTGAAGTTGGGGAGGGGACTCGCCACACAAGGAGAAAATTGCTCCCCGTACTCCTGGTTGGCTTCCCTCTCCAGCCTTTTCCTGACATCAACAACGGGAGTAGGACTGGGGTGGAGGCTGCACAGAAGGCAGATTTCCACTCCGGAGTCAGCGCTGGTCACCAGAGGGGCAGCTGCCACGGGAAGCCACGCTCCCTGCCCTTCTGCTGACGTGGCTGCACTGAAGACCCAGAGTGAAAAAAAAGGAGAAGAGCTGTTGCATTGGGCCCCACTGTACACCAAGTCCCTTACTTGCATCATTTCATTCCATCTTCTCAACAAGACCCCTGAGATGGGACGGTTATTGTGCCCATCTTGCAGATGAGGAAACTGAGGCTCAGAGTTCCATGTCATCACCTAGGGGTACTCTGCTAGGAAGAGGTCGGGTGGGGGCTCACATCCAGACCCTTCGGACCTCAGAGTCCATGCTGAGCTGGGCTACTTCATCTCACTCTCACGAGATCCCAGAAGGGGCATTTTTACCCCACGACACAGATGAGTGTCACTTCAAGTGACACTGCTGGCCAGGGGCAGAACTGGGATGTGTCTAAGGTCACTAGTGTTTACTGCCCCTGGGGAAGCAAGTGACCAGCCCTTTCCCATAGGCGATCGAAACCAGTGCCCTGTTACTGAAACTGCTGACAGCGATGACACAGCAGAGGTTGCTCTGGCCTGGTGCCCTCTGGCAGGGGAGCAGGCCCCGGGAGCCTCTGGGCCCATACATACCCTGTGGTCTGAAAGCTCCAGAAGGGATATGTCATGTGGCAGCCAGGGGCCAAGAGAGCAGCCCGGAGCTCGGGGTTGAGGTGTCCAAGGAGAGAGGGAGAGAAGAGGGGGCCCTTCAGCCCCTGAGCCCCAGCCCTGCCCGCCCGCCCGCCCCGCTGCCCCCAGATGCATATTTGCTGTGTACCTACTGTGTTCTGGTCCCTAACCGAGCCTCCAGCCTGGCTCCGGGAACCCGGGGGTCAGGGGCAGCACTTAGGTCGGCTTCCGAGTGAAGACCGCAGTCCCATGTGGTGCTGTGAAGAAGGCTGCCCAGGAACCAGGACACCAGGTTTTCATTCTCTGGACAAGCCACTGACCCTCCCGGGGTCTCAGCGTGGCCGCTGCAAACCAGCTTGGCCATTATCCGTCTTCCTGCCTCGCGTGGGCTGAGGCATCACAAGATAATGTCGGCAAATGAGGTCACAGTGCCTGATTACTGTAGCCAGAGGGCCCAACACAGAAACCAGGACTTGGAGGTGGAGGCACACTCCACTGACACAGTTTGGGGAAACTGAGTCAGGGGCCAATTCCAAGTGTTGAGTCTTTTTGGTGCCCTGAAAACTCTTATTCTGTTTAAGGCACCTCCTCTGGCCTGTCCCCCAGGCTTCCAGGGCCTGGTGGCAACACGGTCATATGCCAGTCTGCTGGGTGAATGGAGATGCTGTGTGGGAGGGCAGGGAACTCTGAGATGGCCGGCTCTGCCCACAAAGGGATAAAGCCCGCCGAGGGCCTAGAGCAGTACACAGGGGCCCAGGGCACACATTTTATCAATGGCGCTCAAACTGCATCCCCAAAGTCCGTATTAGGGGTCCAAGGAACTGCCTCAGAGGCTGCCAGGGTGTGGAGGAACGGCAGCCAGGCGGCCTGGGTCTCCCCCTCACCCTGTCCAGCCTCAGGTGGGCGGCCTCCTGGTTTTCTTCCTTCCACGCTCAGTTTCTGAGTCAGAGTCCATGTCAAGCGAGTGTTCTGAAGCGAAAGAAGAAACAAGTTTGAAAGGCACTGATTTAAATTAATAGAGCAGATAGCACTTAATTCCATTCAATGGTTTCCCATCCCTGGTTTTGGCATTAGAACCCGGCACTCTGTTGGGGGAGTTGGTCAGCTCTCAGCTCCTCAAAAGGGAAAGAAAACTCTCCTTGCTATTCCAGCCCCGTGGACACTCCTGGCCTCTGTCTCCCCATCTGTAAGAGCGGGGTGATCTCGGCTTCGCCTTCTGCGTGGAGCCGCCGCGAGGCGCAGAGGGGTTTAGGGGGGTGAGCGAGTTTGCGAGTTGTGAAAGGGGGTGAAGCCCAGGGGGTGGGGGGACCTGAGAACTGGCCTCTCCTTGCTGGGTGGAGAGGGGTGGGGCCGCTTTAACGACCTGGGCGCAGAAAGGAAAGCAACAACGCGAGGAGGTCGTGTTTATCCATAGCGTGCATGTGCCCCATCAAATTTGTGGTTTGTTTGGATTGTTCGGGAACACCCAATGAAAACCAGGAGCAGAGGGACCAGGCGAGGGCTGGAGGCCAAACCACACCAGCTGCTCTTCCCAAGGCAGCCCACTGCAAGCCCACTGCAAGCTCGCTGCAAGCCCACTGTTGGCATGATGCTCAGTATGCAGAAGGTGTGCAATTAATGCTTCAGCCGTGGGGACCCCTTTGGCTGATCCTCCTGAAGGATACTTTTCTCTCTACCCACTTCCCCTGTGGGTGACGCTGAGAAAGGTGCTGCTCAAGAAAGAGTTTATTGACAAAAGGCTGTGAAACTGGCCACGAGGCAAGTCTTGTGGAAGGCCAAGCCCCCAGACCCAAGTTTTTGTGAAAAAGCGCATTTTAAACTCTCCCACTCCAGTTACACAAGACCCACCATTTAAAAGTTTGTAGAATTGTTAACAAACAATAGCTAGTGGCTTCTGGGTGCTAATGAGTGGTTAATTCAGAAAACCGAAAGCGTGGCACCATGTCTGTTTCTGGAGACGTCCTCTCTGTTCATACCTCCCCTCCTGCTCCTTTCTGCTCCTCCGTCCGCCCAACTCTCCCCCCGATGTCCCCACGTTCTCTGGGGGGGGATTCAGATCACAAGGTGTTTCATCAGAGATCTCTCTTCTTGGTGATTCAATTAAGAAAAACCAAGCAAAACACATCCATCTTTTCTATAAAAGTTTATTTTGTAATTTTTCCAAGAGGTGTTAAGGGAAAAAATTGAAATTACGTAAAGGTAAGAAACAATGGTCTATAAAAATAATTTAAATATACATATTAATAAGAAAGCAACATTTCTTTCCAGCAACAGCTAGTAGGTAATCTTGCCCAAGATTTTTCCAAAGGTATCCAACATATTTTAGATAACAGTACATGGACACACGTGCACAGACACACACACACACACACACATATACAGCTCAAGTATTTTTTCTGTGCATTCCAGCTAACTGATATAGCTAAAGTGAAAAAACAAAAACCACGAAATGCCTGAGTGCCCTCAGGGTTGAACAAATGTGCGTTAGACAGTGAATTTTGGAGACATGCTAAGATTCCCTTCCCCATCTCGCAGTGACTAGCCTGTTCTCTGCGGTCTCATCTAAAGAATTAACTCCAGTCTCTCCATCTCCCCGGCGCCGTGGTCATCAGCGTGCTGCGGGCGGTGTCAATTGAGGAAGCTCTCCTCTCTCTTGCTCCCCGTCCATCGTATGGATTGGAAAGGGGGGTGCTCTTACAGGTGAAGCTCTGGGGGCTGATTACATCTGGCTGATTCTTTGCTTCAGGGCGAGGACCTCCCTCTCGATTTCGTAGGGGAGGTCGGCGTTAACTTGCTCCTCCAGGTACTTCTGGATGTCCTCCGCCTCCTCCTCCCAGAACTCCTTGGAGATATGGAAGAGCGCCTTCACATTGACGTCCCTCAGGCCTTTCAGGTTCAGGGCGTCCTCTTCAGGGACGTAGCCTATGGGCGTGAGCTTGGCGCGGGCTTCCCCGTTGATCCGGTTGAACATCCACTCCAGCACCCTGGAGTTCTCTCCAAAGCCCGGCCAGAGGAATTTGCCTTCCTTGTCCTTCCGGAACCAGTTGACATGGAAGATCTTGGGCAGCTTGGCTGCTGGGCGCTGGGCCATGCTGAGCCAGTGGGCCAGATATTTGCCGAAGTTGTAGCCAAAGAAGGGCCGCATGGCAAAGGGGTCGTGCATGATGACTTTGCCTAGCAACAGAGAGGGGGCCTCTGTGGGTGAGCCATGCTCTCATGGGACAACATTGGCACCATTTATTGTTGACATAAGCATGCCTGGTTTTCACTTTATATATATACACACACAAGGACAGAGAGGGAGAGAGATGCAGAGAGACACAGAGACAGAGAGAGACAGAGAGCATGCCAATCATCCTCATTGGTGGCTTCAGATCTAGACTTTGATTTACCTTTGTGCTCGGCAGCTGCCGTGGCCTCCGATCTCATGGCCGCCCCCACGAACACTCCATGCTGCCAGCTGAGAGCTTCGTAGACCAGAGGGACACCTTTAGCAGGAAGAAAGTAATGTCCCTTAAAAGCTTTGACACTCAGACCCTTCGGCCAGCAATGTCGTCTCACAACACGGAAGCATGCGGCAGAAGGCACCCCCCAACTGAGCTAACTTTGCGTTCCCAAGGTAGAGTGCCGAAACCTGCTGAGCCAGTCACACCTCCGGGGCCACGCAGCACAGTCAGACCGGAGAAAGTGACATTACATCAGGGATCCAGAAAGGTTCTAGGTGGCCAGAAATGTTGGTTCTACTCCTGAGCTCCCCAGTTATCTTGGAGTTTTGGAAAGGAAGCTGGAGATCTTTGGCACCCTCTGACAAGGTTGTGGAAAAGGAGCGATCCACGAATGTTCTCAGTGGCCAACACACCCATGCCCCCACACTGAATGAAGGAGGGCCTCACCAGTAGGTCGGCGGCCTCCAAAGATGATGCCCTCGATGGGGACGCCTTCCGGAGACTCCCAGGCAGGGTCGATGATGGGGCACTGGCTTGCAGGGGCGCAGAACCTCGAGTTGGGGTGGGCACAAGGTTCCCCTACAACAGCAAGAGAGGAGAGGCCCCTTAGTCTCTGGTTCCAACAAGGAACCCCCGCAGCTGGAGCCCCGGGGCCTCCGGGGGGGCTCACCGTCCTCGGGGGTCCACTCCTTGTTCTTCCATGAGGTGAGGCTGATGCCCGGGGCCAGCGGCTGGTCGATGCCTTCCCAGTACACGCCCCCGTCGCTGGTCTCGGCCACGTTGGTGAAGATGGTGTTCTTCTGGATGGTCTTCATGGCGTTGGGGTTTGTCTTCACAGAGGTTCCAGGAGCGACACCAAAAAAACCATTTTCGGGGTTGATAGCCCTTAAGTTACCTGGAAAGTTTTAAACCAGAGGAGTAGAAATGAACGCCAAGCAGAGCATAACGTATATTCTTATAACTCACCAGGCTAACTGTTATACCAAATTCTCAAATCTTTTTTTTCTCTTCCCTAGAATATGTTTCTCTTTTATTATTACATTCAACTTTGACACTTTTTCAACTCTTTCTTGCTCATCAGTTTTCCACCAATACTATTTTAACAAATTTATGTAAACAAACAATAACATATGGCCCCATTTCAGTCCGGATTCAATATTAAATTAAAGAGTGCTTACAGAATACATAATTCTAAGGCTTTGTAAGATCTGAAATAACTGATCTGAAAATTCAAACACTGTGGATTTAGGAGAATTTGGTATGTTTTGAAAGCCAGAAATTCACTTAGGTCCAATTATTATTGCCGGCAGTTGGGCCAAAAGGGTCACCTTGTTGGTCAAATTTCATCCAGGCGATGTCGTCACCTACACACTCTATTTTCCACCCCGGGAGGCTGGGGTTCATCATGGCCAGGTTGGTCTTCCCGCAGGCACTGGGAAAGGCTGCCACGAAGTACTTCTTCTGGCCCTCGGGGTTGGTTATGCCCAGGATCTGTTGGAGACAACATCCCTCCTGAAGCTCTTCATTCTCGCCTCCCCTCCCGCCAGTACTGCAGTCTAGCAGTGTGCCCAGAAGCCCCCAAAAGGGGGTGTCCAAGATCTATTTCTTGACATTAAAATGAGCATTTTGGATAATGAAGTCCAAAGGATCTCTGTTGGTTGCATGGTTGGTGTTTGAGGTCCTTCCAAAGGGGCATACATTAGTGCATTCATAATTATCAATGGAATTCCCAAATCTGTCCTTGGGGCATATTGGGTCTCTCCCGATGGCAACTATAATGCCGTATATATTTGCCGCCTCCCTGCCTCAGGCCCCCGACCCTCTACCATGCACATGTAGGATTTCCTGCATCTTACCAGCATGTGCTCTGCCAGCCACCCCTCCTCCTTGGCCAGCCGGCTGGCCATCCTGAGAGCAAAGCATTTCTTTCCAAGGAGCGAGTTCCCGCCGTAGCCACTCCCGAAGGAGATGATTTCTCTGCGGTCAGGCAGGTGGGCGATGAGGGTCAGCTCTGGGTTACAGGCCCAGTTGTTAACCAAAGGCTCTGCGCAGGAGGACACATCCCATGTTAGTGTACCGCGTCCCCGCCTGGGGATCCCAGGAGCACAGGTCTGGGGGTTGAGGCTAAGCCTACTTTTTAAAATGCTAGCTTTTGATTTTGAAATAATACACTTACTTTTTAAAGGCAAAGGGCACCCCACGGAATGGAGACACTTGACAAACTCCCCATCGCCCAGTGCCTCCAGCACGGGCGTGCCCATCCGCGTCATGATGCGCATGCTGGCCACCACGTAGGGCGAGTCCGTCAGCTGGATGCCGATCTTTGAGAGAGGGGAGCCGAGGGGCCCCATGCTGAATGGGATGACATACATGGTGCGACCTGTGGGGCCAGTCAGAGGGAACTGCTAAGAAATGACTCTGGACTCACAAACAACTAACGTCATTTTCCTAGGTGGACTCGTTCTAACGGTCTCCCACTAACAACGTCGCGCTCTGTTTGCCCCAGCCCCCTGATTTAGAAGAGTCCACTGGAAAGTGAGCGAATGGTGAAATGGGTTTCCTTAAATATGCAGTTGGGTTCCACCAAGCCATCTCAAATCTGCATGCACAGAAATCGTTTTCATGTTCGTATAAGACAATCTGTAAAACCAGAACTGAGATGTACATTTTTAATACATTGCCAATTTCACGTATGGAATTTAAAGGTCCTGAGGCCATATGAGTTTCCTTTACTCTTACTATTAGGATGGACATAATAAGCAAAGGCTTGCTCTTGCTTTTATTTGGTTTTGCCCAATCAAATAAGTGTTTTATTCACCTTTCATGCACCCTGGGAACCGGGCGTTGAACGCTTTCTCAAAGTCCTCCTCAGACATCCAGCGCCCCAGCTGGCTGAGGCCGGTTTTGGGGATAGGCACTGCGTCTCTCTGCTCCTGGGTGATAATGACCGTCTTGCTCTCAATTCTGGCCACATCTCTGGGGTCAGTGAGAGCCAACCAGCTGCAAAAATAAAAAATACACATATGAGGAATGGAGAAGGAGCGCTTCTGTTCTGCATGGCACCTGCGGGCCGGCTTGCCCCGGCCCGGCCCCATGTAGGATTGGCCCACTTTCCTCACTATCACCTTCTTCCTACACCCGGGGGTGCTGAGCACACTGAGTTGTTCCCTGAATGTGGACACCCACACCCACTGGGACCCCGTCAGACAGGGTCCCCCACCAGGAGCTGGTCTCTGGGACAGGGCCTCTCTGACTTTCATTTTTCTCAGAGACCCGGTTTGCAGAGAGCATTTGTCTGTGCCATCTCAGGGGAGACTTGGGCTGCTCTATGGATGTCACTAAATTAAAGTCTGTACGGTTCTGGCTGTTATTAAGTTGTCCGAGAGTTTGCAACCCTCCCGAGGGCTCTTCGTCCCCGTCTTTCCAGCAGCGCTAAGCGGGTGGAGGGGAAGGCATGGGCGCCGGGCCAGAGGCTGCGCTTACCAGTTGTCATACTTCTTCAGCCTCTTGATCACCCCCTGCTCCTCCATGTGTTCCAGCAGCTGCCGGTTCTCCTCCTCAGAGCCATCGCAGATGTGGATCTGGTCAGGCTGGCACAACTTGGCGCTGCTCTCCACAAACTCCCTCGCTGCCTGGGGCAGGCTGTCCAGGGTGCCCTGGACAACTTTGGCTGAAGAGTTGAGGCCCTTTTGGTGCTGGGGAGGCATTTCTGCAGGGTTGTGTTAAGGGGCACGGACGTCAAGGTTCCCTGAAATGGAAAGCACAGGCATCCTGAACAAAAGCGACAATAGATGCCCTCAAACCAACTCCACGTGCTTTGTTTGGGTTGCACCCCTCCAGACAGTCACAGCTCCAGGGAAAAAAGAAACTGAGATTGTGTTATCGCTGTAATTTGTACAAATGTAGGTGAAAGGCTGTACCTACCTCTCCTCTTGTTGGATGATCTCAATGAGAGATCCGAGGGTTTCTTTCGGGATTCTTCCCGCTGGCGAGCGCGCATTCCCAGGAGGATGGCCTTGCTTGTGTTGGTGGCCAGCCGAGCCTCCTGGCCTTAAATCCTGAGGAGGAGAAAGGCCCTGCCCTCGGCTGCGCCCAGGGAGGCTTGTCTCTGACGTCAGGGGCTGGTCTTTGGCTCACAGCCACTGCCAGTTGTGCTTTGGACGGGTCCACCGCCATAAATCCCCGGGAGATAATCATTGAACACGTCGTTGTTAATGAACGCCGGGAGGCCTCTGACCCCGAGGCCAGCCATAGCAAGTCCTTATGCAACCGTTGATTGGCTAAACTTTGACCCAGCTCCCTGCTGATGCAAAACACATCGCCCTTCCATTGACAGGCCGGTGGGATCAAGCCCAGGCCGGTGGGACAACTCCTGGATGTCAAGGGTTGCTGGCAGCACGTACTGATGGCTGCTGGTCATCAAAACATTATAGTGGTGAGGTGTCACCGCACAGTCAAAGGTCAGGGGGAATGCACCTGAATGGGGGCCAACGCATGGCTTCTTAGCAGAGCCCTGACCTACTTGGGGGCTAATAACCTTACTGAGTGTCCACTGCATGCCCCCACCCCCACCCCAAATGTAAACTCCGTGAGGGCAGAGATTGCAGTGTGTTTCGTTCATCTTTGTGTGTACAGGGCCTGGCAGAGAGCAGGCGCCGAACGAGTGGATGCTGACAACAGTTCTAAGCACTTTGCATCATGGCCGCCCTCTGAGGGGGAGCCCACGAACAACCCTGTATGCAGACAAGGAGACTGAGGCACAGAGAGGGCGGGTGGCTACTCCCAGCTACCTGGCTGGTGGGCAGCAGAGGGAGCATTGGCACAGGAGCACCACACCAGACTGTCCCTTGTGAGGAGTCTTTTCTGGAACCTTCTGTGGGTTCTCCAAGAAGTTTGGGCCTGGTGCAGTTACTCCCGGAGTCTAATACCACTTTCTGTTGCCCTTGCAAGTCTGAGCGTATGCGGAGGGGAGGGGACCTGGCGGTTTTCTAGATTCCACTTGAGCAATGAGACCTTTCTAACAGCTGTAAAGAATGTGCTTTGCAAGCTGCTTGCTGGCATTTCGAGATCACTGGGTGAGAAGTCAGGAGAATGGGGTCAGTCCCAGGTTCCCCACAGCCAGCCCAACGGCTCAGGGGGAGCCCTCTCCTTCCGATGAGGATGCGTGGGGGCTTGCCTGCTGCTGAGATGCTTCCGTGACTGTGTCTGTAAGGAGCTGTGGCAAATACAAGGCACTGGGAATGGCAGTCTCAGACCACGGGTATTTAGAGGGGTACCTTTGTCCCCACCGTGTGAGGTGTGCACATGTCACCAACTGCCACCAAGATGCTCGGCCCACTGCTGTGTCTCATTCATTCAGATTCCTCTTCAACCAATTCAATGTTTTGGTGCAAACATGATGGGAGGTTTTTGTTTAGTTTTAAATTATTTCCTTTTTAGGTCCCTGGAATTCATGTCATGGTGCGGTCAGCCACATCCCAGTTTGTGTGGTGTCTAAATTCAACCACGACGGAACACTCATTGCTGAGGGACACTTTCTCAGCATCTGATATCAGTGAAATGAGCCATTCAAATGCACAACGACAAACGCGTAACCCACACACTGACGCCAGAGCAGTTCACCTCACCAGAGGGGTAGAGATGCCCACTTTGCTGATAAAACTGCGATGGTTTGATGCCCTCAAAGAACACACAGATTGGAAACAAAAATGAGAAACCAGAACTTATTTGCAGTTCTAAATGCTACCTATAAATTCAAGGTGTTTATGTTCGGAGTCTTCCGGGAGAGAAACAAACAGCTGTTAAAATGTAGGCACAGTGAGTCAGCATTGCCCTGCACCCAGCCATTTAATTACCCGCACCTACCCGGGCAAGGACGGAATTAGGCCTTTGCAACTGCGCCTGTTAAAATGTTAGAAAGCAAACATGGGGCTGCAGATTTACCTTAAAGTGCCGAATTCTCTAGAAGAAACGCGTGATACAGAGAGAAGCTAGTGTTTTGATAACGCAGACTAGGATGGACAAAGTTCCCTTATCCCTCTGTTGAGCACACCCTAGGGCCCCGGTCTGGCCCTGTCCTAAGAGACTTCCTGCCCCAGAGGGGACTCATTGAGCAACTCTTTCAAGCGGTTGGCCAGAGACGTTGGCGTCTTCCCCATCTACCCACGGGCTTGGTTGCAAGGAAGCCTCAAAACTAAGTACGAACCCACCACCTACCCACCCACCGTTGGTTTCCCCGGGGAGCTGAAGGGAAAGCCAAACTGCCACCTGCCGGTGAAAGCCCCGAAGACCCACAGTCAAACCCCCCATGGGTTTTCAACACGGTCCAAGGGTGGCTGGAGAGGTTGGGTGGCTCCCTCCGGCCGGCCCACACTGCGAGTTGCATTTGTCACTTCTGGGACCCCCCCCTCACTTTTCAGGGGCTACTTAAGCACATAGGTCCTAAGGTGCAAGGCTGCTCCTCTTAGAAAACATAAAAAGTTGAGCCCAGAGACAAAGCTGCTCTGTTGAAAGAAGGAGAAAAAAAGACCAGACACTGAAAAAACAGTTTCAAACCCAAAAGTAACTTCCTTGCTACACCTCCCTGAGGTCCCACACATCTTATTGTTGCTAAGCTGCGGGCTGGCTGTCCTCGGGGCTCCAAGGAGTGAGCGAACAGCTCTAAAAGCCTTCAGATGCCCGTGCAGGATGGAGCCGTCAAGAAGGTGGGTGGGGCAGGAACACAGGCAGAGCCTGCTAAGACTCCGAAGGTGTGAGCAGGGGTGGGGAGGGGTGGGGAACGGCTGTGTCCCAGGGAGCCGTGAAAACAAAGCCATGAAGCTGGGCGGGGTCTCACAGTGGATCCTGAGGACAGGCTGATTGTGACAAACATGGGTGTTTCCTGTTTATTGGAGGCCAATAAAACAGCAGAAGTTCCAAAGACCATCAACACCAGGGGTTCGAGTTCCTGTAGAGCCCAGACCGGTGGTTTCCCATGCGCTGCGCTGCGAGGGATTTGCGAGGAGTCCTCTGAGCCTCACCCTACGGGAGGGGGAAGGCCAGGCGAGGTGTGCTCAGAGCCTGCCCACGCACAGCGCCTCTGACTTCACCTGTGCTGCCCATTAGGCTTCCATGTTGGATCTTTGTTTGAACAAGGAATTCCACAGCCAGGAAACGATGGGGACCCCCAGTCACAACCAGCTCTTTCATTGGAGAGGTGAAACGGCTGAGACCCAGGGAGGGCAGACAGGACGTTTTCCCAAGCTGAGGCTCTTATCTGCAACATCACGACCTCCCTACCTTCCCCCATCACTGAGAGGGGTGACGGGACAGGCTCATTCCACCCAGAGGGTGACCCCAAACATGCCCCTCCATTCAGAATCTGCATTCATAGGAAAGTATGACCCTTACCTGGTAAAGAAAAAAAGGACAGTAGTTTCTAGAAGGTGATAAGAAACTAACAGTGTAAATTCCATGTCTTGTCCTGGAGCCAAAGGTGTGTGTGCACACCTCCTCTGGGGCTCCATTGCCAGGATGCTGCTCTGCGGGCACCTGGCCTGTGCAGCTGTGGAAGTTTCCAATGGCAGGAAAACACTGTTCACGTGTGCAATGATCTGGTACGGGGTCATTTGCCCAGGGCAACCCTGGTTGTCCACCCTAATTGTGTTTGCGAGGGACAAATATTTAGATGTTCTACATTCATGGGGCGAACTCAGTGTTTCTGCAGTCTGGAGAGTTCTCGCACTTTCACAGAGCTGGATGAGTCGAGCTCCTGTTAGGGAGCCATAGAATCATATAATTGAAAGGGTCCTTAAAAGATGATGTTAATCCAGCTTAATGGGTAGGGGTTCTCCTCTGGGGGTGATGAGAATGTTCCGGAACAGGACAGAGGCAGTGGTTGCATAACGTCGTGACTGCACTAAATGCCTCTGAATTGCACACTTTACAATGGCTAATTTTATGTTATGGGAATTTTACCTCAATTAAAAAACTAAGAAGATTATGCAGTCCAGTCTTTTATTTGGAAGATGTGGGAACAATGGCCAGGTGGGGGGCAGGTATATTGGGGGCTTATCTAAAGCCCCCACAGGACGCAGGCAGATCTCTAGCACGCTCCGCCTGCCCACCTAATCCTTCCACTTTTCTCAGCAGCCTCGTAACGTCTTAATGTCCTGAGACCATAATCTCGGGTGGAGGGACACTCCCCCGGCCGAGACAACAATTTGTACCATTACGGAATCTTCCCCGGGGAGAGTCATGATTTTGTTTGCCTGCATATTCTTTCCACAATGAGGAAATAAAAATGAATCTAGAGGTAAACCCCTTCCCCGCGTGCGCATTAACAAAGCGTGATTTCAGCTGCAAAGATGTGCACGTAAGACACGTTAGCCAAATGCTGGTGACCAGTGTCTGAGGCTTTTTAGGGAGCTGGTTATCCCCCGTCTCTACCGTTAGTGACCTGTGGAAATAGCGAATCTGCACACTCTTGTTTATCTTCTTTGGCTGCTCCTCCGTCAGGTTCGTGGAGAGGCACAAAGCAACTCGGGCTGTGCAGAAGTGATGCAGGAGTTGGAATTCGACACGGCACACCGCCTCTGTCCTGTGAATGAGCTCACCCTTCACAGAGCGGTGTCACCTCTGTGGGGGCTGACAGTTAGTTTGTATGGAGCCCGTGGCACATGGTGAGGACGAGAGAATCACCCTCAGAGTCACAACAAGCGGGTTCCAGAACCGCCCGCCGCATTCCATGCCTAGCATTGCTCCCCTCCGGGCGATGTGAGACCACAGCTCCCGTTGTCCAGCTGTTTGGAGTTAGGTGGACTGTCGTTTGCAGACAAAAACATCCTCATGGACACAAGATCCCATACCCCGCCTACACAGAACCCAGTCTCAGGAGACCTGGCTCGACTCTGGTCCCAACTGCCCCAGAAACCTGACCGGGTCTCACTCTTTTCCCTGGACAGCAAGGAAGCGAGTGAGATATGCTCCAGGGTCGTCTCCGCCCGGGCAGGCCCGCTGGCTTATCACTGCACACATTCCCTGCCATGGATTCTGCGATCCCCGGTGGGCTTGGGTTTGGTCTTTTTTTCCTCTCATCTGCTTTGGAAGACTGGCAACCGTGTGTTTGCTAAGCATCTGTTCTTGTTGGAGGCTGGGGAGGTCTTTGTTTCTGCTGTGCATACTAAAGTGCGAGGTCAAAGTGACACGGCAGCTAACGCAGGTGTGCGACTACGTTGGACGGAAAGGGACAGTGAGTCAGGAGAAGACAAAACAAAATTTAAAAATCACGTTTATTCTTATTTTTCACAACCCTGCCTCAGTTCTATCAGTTTGCATGCTGTAGACAGAGCGTACCCAGATTTTGGCCCAAATCACTAATTTTTATATGACCATTCATATGACTTCTTTCCATGCATGATATGACTTTTGATGTTGAGGGCACTGGCTGCGTGGTACAGCTCCACTGTGGTCTTTGAAAATGCTCGTGCCTTTTGTATTCTCATTCTGTAGACCAACCAACATAAGAAAGGGCAGAGGAACAGGTGGCCCTGTGCTGGCGTTGCTCAGCACCATGTCCCTGGGTGGGTCACTTATCCCCTATGGTCTCGGTTTCCTCGTCTCTAAACTGAGACGGCCCTTGTGACTCAGGTGCCTTGGACTCCAGACGCTGCAGAGGAAGCAGGTCCATTTTCTGGAAGAGCTCACAGCAGAGTGAGAACAGATCTGCTGCTGCGTACCCTTCCAAGCACACTCGCAGAGAAAAGACAGCGCCAGGCGAAGCACGGGGCAAAAAGAACTAATTGCCTAGTTACCACAAAAACAATCCAATGCGCTTATTTTGCAGTGAGAAAATGGATCCACTTTGCAGTGCGGTTAACTCTACTGGAAATGACGATAATTGCTCGGGAACCGAGCGCTGCCAGGTAACCATGCAAGTTCTTCCACTCGTCTGAATACTGCGGCTCCGAACAAACACGTCTTTCCTGATCCAGGCTGAGGACAAGTCCTGAGACTCAGTAAATCTAACTCACACTTCTCAGCTCCTCTCCCAAGGGGGGAAGAATTCACGCCAAGACTTGGGGACACATCGCCCAGGGTGGGGGCCCAGCTGGCACATCTCTTCAGGGGCTTCTAACTTAGCTGTGGAATCCTGAAACACGTGCAAGTTAAACCAGAGTGTAAGTGGAGCCCCTCAGGACCCTCATACCCAGGGACAGAAGAAAAGCTCGTCTTCACGCACACAGAAAACCTTGTTTGCCTGAACAACAACACAGAGTCTGATGACAAAAGATGCCAGCCCACAAGCCGCCTCCCCCAAACCAGCCTGCATTGCCTTGAAGAGGCAACCAAGTAAGATAAATGGTAAAGGGGGAAAGAAACTTTCATTTGGGCCTTTTGGACATTTGAAGAAACGGTAAAATTGTTGAAGGGGAGAAAGCTGCTAAGGATGCTAGCATGAACAGGGAGCGGGCATCTTGTTGGCAAGTTGGCATTTCAGACGGGCAGGTGGGAAGCAGGGATCGGAGCCTCTGTGCTCCAACAGGTGGTCAACTCCATGATTCTTTCATTTTCAAGCAGGTTGATCTCCATCCGATGGCTTTTCTGCTGAAAGCCAGCTGAGATTATGCAAGTTTTCCTTCCCTGGCTTGGTGCCAGGAAGTGGTGATGCCAGAGGCCTCTTTCTGACTCCTTCTCTGCCGCGCCTGGAGTTGCCCCAGCCAGGACCTGCAGGATCCAGGGCACGGACGCCTGTCTTGGGGGCCGGCCTCAGCTCGCAGGCCCCGTTGGCGCTCTCTCTCTGAGTAGCAGCACCAGCTGCCCCAGGGCTGGAGAGTGGGGAACGGTCCGGGCATTCAGATGTCAACTCTGCACACAGGCTGATCAGCCTCACGGAGCCATTGTCCTATGTGGACATTAAGGCCATCAGAAACAGGGATGGGCTCAACGTTTCCATCTGCAGGCAGGGCCCACAGTGTTCTCTGGGGAGACAGTGCAGTAGCCAGCGGCACAGATGCCGGAGGCCGACGCTTCCATTCATTTCTTGACCACGTGGCCTTCCTCAGTTTCCTCATCTGTTGATTGAGGATAATTACAGCACTTGCTTCATAGGGTGGTGGTTCTGAGGATCAGATTTGGCAACCCAAATGTATACACTCAAAATAGCGCCTGGAACAGTTGAGCAAACGCTCATATAGCTAGAAGGAAAAAGAGCACATTCTTTATGGTGCAAATTCTTGTATTCATTTAACAGTTGGCTCATCTGAGGAGCTGGGCACAGGAGGGAGGGGATGAAATCGCAAAGGCGAAGTTCCCGACTTGTCAGAGTCTGCATTCTCATCCTCTCAGCATCCTGGTGCCTCGACGCAGGCCTGGCACAGAAGAGGCACGCAGAAAAGGTCCCTGAACAGCTCAGCTGGGAAGACAGGCTCCAGGAACAGAGGAGCGGAACCGCACAAGGGCACGTGTGACTAAGCACCATGGCATGGCACGGGCCGTCCACACGCCCGATAAACACGCCAGCTCCCTACAGACCCCTGCCCACGGCAAGGGGTGGGAGCGCCTCGGGCTTCTGTTAGCCTTTTTCCATGTGCTCTCCTGTCTCCTCGTCCTCTCTCTCGTTTCCTTGAATCTGATTGAGGTTATTATGTGTGTGCAATGAGTGGCTCATTTTTCATCCTGACGCCTCCGGCCCCTCGCTCCACCAGGCCCCTAGAGCATGCACTGCCCCGGCTTTCTGGAAGCCGGGCAGGCATCTTTCTGAGCCACGCGGTTTTCTTTTCCAGAAGTCCCACCGTGCATTCTCATAATTGTGAGCATCAAGGGCCGAGAGACGTATGCACATTCAATAAAACAGGGGCACTAAATCACCCAAGTCACTTTAAAGTCCTGTATTACGGCCGAACGGGCCCTATTAGCACAACATGGAGCTCCTTGTGAATACTGGTCAACACTTGGGGGAGAGGCTCGTCTCAACAGCTCTGACAAATGGCTGGATTCATCCCACCTGGCTCGACCTGCTCCGGCTGCAAGGGGTTGAAATACCCTTTCTTCGCTTGCCCTTTGCTGAGGACTGAGGCACGAATGGATGTCCATTCCCGAGGTGGTACATAATTTTTATTAATAATATCTTCACTCTATCAACCACTGCTAACTAACAGGGACATTTGAAGAAGTTAATTTAGACCTGGAGAGAAGAAACACGGCAGCCCACCTCAGCCCCCTGAGTCCCGGGGCACGAATGTGCAGTGACTCAGGCTGGCCGGACCCCATTTTCCCCCACAGAGGACGGCCTCTCCCTCAGAGACGCCATTTCCTGTGCCGGGGGCTGTGCCAGCAAAGGTTTCTTAATTGCTCCCCGACACCCCACCTCATTCCCCAGAAGCACTGGGGGCGCCATAGCCTGTGAGGTGCAGGGGCCAGGGCTGGGCCAGGGGCGAGAGCGAGCTGCCCAGGAATCTGGCTCACCCCGAGGAGAGGGCCTCTACATTTGCGACGAGGATGGAGAGCGAAGGAGGAGGAAGCTGCAGTGGCGGGAAAGGCCGAGTTCCAGGCACAGGAGCAGGCTCTTCTCTCCCTCGTGTCCCTGGGAAGCCTCCCCGTAGACTCGCTACACCAGCCCAACTGAACATCACAGTGCAAAAACCCAGCAGCCTCCTCCCCGGGGCCCGTAGCATCTTGGGAACAACACGGCTGGCCACGGACTGGCCCTCGGGGGCTCACGTTCACTTCAACTCAGCAAACTGCAGCTTCCAGGGTAGAAGTTTAAAAAGCTGCACAGGCCTTCTGAACGTTGAGTGCTTCTTAAGAAAACGTGATGAGCCGCAGAACAGGCAAGATCGGAGTCTCAGTGAGCCGGCCCATGGAGGTAAATGAAGTTCATTTGCTTTGGGTCAAAACCTGTTTTTAAAATACGTGTATTCGGAGATTTATGTGAAGTCCTTCTGCCTTCAGACATTTCTGCACGCACTGGGAGCGTGTGAAACCCACATGAGTTAAGGCTGCGTCTTTTCCCCTTCAGGTGGGAATCCCAGGGGTCCTCTCTGTTAGAGGGGGTCTGCACAGCCTCCATTTGCAGAGAGAGGGAGAGAAATTAAATAATTGCATTCAGTAGGCAACCACGTATAAAGTAGCTCATATGAATTATTAACAGGAAACTCTTTTGGAAAAAAACTTGGACTTTCTTTGTTGTACTTTTAAGAACTGAATGGGATGCTCGTCAGACATCTGCTTGCGAGGTGCAGTATTATTTAAATGAGAGCATATCTGACATTTCCAGATGAGCGTGCTCGCTGAGTTCCGAGAAGGGAATGTTCTCCGAGCCGCTTTGATGGGCCCCACTCGGGCTTTTCAAAACAACGGTTTCGAGCACTTTCCTCTTGGAACGACTCGCCATAGTTCAACACAGAGATTTAAAATACTCTCGACTACTTTGTAGGAGAAGAGTGGAAAAGTTCTGTGCTTCGCTACAAACAGACGAACGCTCCACAAGTGACATTTGAAAGGCACTGATGGTGGATAATAACCGCTCAAAATACACTTAGAAACCCTCAGCTCTTCCCTGTGCTTTATGTATCTAATTATTCCAGGGGTTGTCATCTCAAAAAAAGTTCCATGCAACATATGCTGTTCCTTTAAAAAGAGAGTCCAAGGGAGAGAGGAAATCTCACTCTCGAGGGAAAATTGAGGCCTGGACGGGTCCTCTCCCGCAAGCACAGAGACTTCATTACCCCCAGCTGCCGGCGCCCGCATTTTAACACCAAGGCATTTGTTTGTGGCAAGTCTGCCCACTGCTGCTCCATGCCACTCTCTGCAGCCCCTGGGACCCTTATTGACATGGGTCTGAGTCAATCTGCAAGCCAGACACTGTGCTGACTGCTGCGAGGGGTGAGGGGCGCGTGGGAAGGCACACGCCGCAGCCAGACGGTTGTCTTTATAACTTGTTCCATCTGCTAACACCACCTTCCATATCCGATTGCGGTTGGTCCTGGGGAGCTACAAGGGTCCCCCCAGCACTTCAAACTCAGCTTCCCTTTTGTGAGTTGAACTTGGAGACATCCGGGTTGCTCACGTCGTTGGGTTAAGGGTGGAAGCTTGGCGTCATAGCCCTGGGCTATGGAGCAAACGGGCCCCCTCCATGCATCGGGGGACGGCCCTGGGGCCTCGCCCAGGCCTAACTCCTGCCACTGTTGTATCTCGTTTGGACTTCTAAGCAGATCGTCGAGAAGGTTCCGGGTTTTATTTGTATGAGATGCTTTACCTCTCTTCTCTCCTGAGACCCCAGAGCCTATTGTATAAAAATTCTTCATTTAGAAAACAAAACACAAAAGCAGCAAACAAATGTCTGGCCAGGAATAAACAAGAGCACTCCATTAGACAGTGCGAGTCAGCCAAGTGGCCGACCAAGAGGCACGGTGGGCCTCCAGCTCCCTCCACACGTGGCGTCTGGGAGAGCCTGGCAGGATCTGACTTTCCAGAACACGTTCTCCACCAGGGCAGAGCCGCCCCCCACCTGCCATCCGGCTGCCTTCGGAAATATGTGCAGCTTCTGGGGTTGTCACAAAAACAGGGAAGCACAAGTGGCCTTCAGTAGGCGGGAGCCAGGGACACTCTGCAGCCGCAAAGTGCGGATGGGGCCCCGCGCCTGTCCTGCCAGGACGCCAGAGCGCCCTGTTGGGAATCTCCGCCTGGAGGGGACACGAGGGTGGACTCCGCCCGCCCGGGAGGCATCCTGCATCCGGGGAGAACACAGTGACCTCCACAGGTGCGCAAACCTCTCCCCAGCTCCATCTCTCTGAGAACGAGGTACCGTGTCCTGAGTCCCCTGGGACGTAAAGTGTGAAGCGAAAGTACACTTTATACTGGTGATTCCTTTATGGTTTTGAAAGTAAACAATAATTTGCCTCATGCTCTGCTTGTTTACATAACTGTGCCAGTGAAAACTCTCATGAGTCAGGAAGGAGAGAGCTGGGGCTGGAGGTGCGACCTTAAGTTCATCTTGTAACATAAG
Source organism: Equus quagga (assembly GCF_021613505.1). Taxonomy (NCBI): domain Eukaryota; kingdom Metazoa; phylum Chordata; class Mammalia; order Perissodactyla; family Equidae; genus Equus; species Equus quagga. Next base: position 106,047,270 of record NC_060278.1, on the reverse strand, counting down.
AGAGTCGCCTTTCCCCGGGGGCCCGCTGAGCACCCCAAGCCCAGACTGCTTTGCTGGGACCTTCTTTGGTCAGTAGTAATTAATTCATTCATTTAGTCATTAAACCTTTCAGGGCAATTGACCATCTGAAAAGAGAGATGATGGCAGAAATCTAGATTTGTTGCAGAAATTCAACAAATAAGACGAAGCCACTTTGGAAAATATTCAAACTTTTTCAATAGTGAAAGTATAAAAATTAAGGGAAAAAAAAGCAACGTTTGTGCTGGTAAATTATAATACATTAATATGTAAGAAATGCAATTACATATTCATCCCTTGCAGTAAAATGGTTATTGTAACCGTATGGTGTCATAAAAATGATAGAGTTATTGTAAAATAATAGAAATCCCTCTTACCTTTTTTTGCATTAAGATGTGATAAAATTACACTCTGAAAACAAATTCTACCTTCTGTTATCCTCAGGAAACATGAGCTGGGAACGTTTTTGGTTCTACTGCATGTTTCTTTTAGTGAGAATCTGCCCAGAAACTGCCCCTCCACAGGCATTGCCCGAGGTCTTGCTTCAGGACAGACAGGAAGGCAAGCGCTGGGATCTGAGCCTGTTCTGACGTGAGGAAGCACAGAGGCCCACGCTCTGAGTACACTGGCTCAGAAGCTGGTATCACTTTCAAAGTCAGCATTTATTTTTTTCATTTGGTCACGACATTTGAGAACTGGAGAGAACCTTCTAGAAGGAGACTGGATTCCTCCTCAGTCTGCAGAAGCAAGTGTGGCTGAGCGTGGCCGCGTGGCTTGGCGTGGGGCTCAAGAGCACGTGGGAGGGAGGAGCTCCACCTCCCTAGACCCCATGCTTTCCGGGAGCCAGAGCTGAGCTGCTCCATGACCCTGAAGCTCTCTGAGCTCCAAGTCTTTGCCAGACCAGCCAGCTGGCCAGGCACGGCCGGTGTCCAAGTGTGGCGGGGTTCTTTGTGCAGCTTGTCCCCACCACACATTGAGGGGCACTCTTTGCAAGGCCTGATTTTGACTGAGAGCGTGATGGTGCCATTGCCAACAGACAGAAGGAAAGGCAACCAAACGCCAGAGAAGGCGGCGTGTTCAGAGTGACCCCACCCATTTCCTTTTTGGTGACATGAAAAATGAGATCAAGGTTGTCCAAGTCTAGGGGGTCCATGAAGACCACTCTGTGGGGCTGCAAACCGCCGTCTGGCCCTCACCGGGAGAAGCAGGGCAAGCCACTTACACAGTGGCTTCAGAAGATGCCTGGGGAGGGACGCAGCGGGGGGTTAGAAGCACAGGGTCCTCGCTGTGTGCCATCAAGCAAGCCATCTGGTGTCCTCGTCTGAAATAGAGGGAGAGAAACACTGCCTCCTGCAGAGGACCCCAAAGAGAACCAGTCAGAGGAGCCATGCAGCCCAAGGCCGGGCGCACAGAGCCCCTCCATCAAGTCAGCTGTCTTTATCTCTGCCTGTGCCTCTCTTTCCGGACGAAGCATCAGGGAGCTCCAGCAGAACCCCAAACGTGGCCTCGGCCCTGCGCTTCGCTGACACCTGCAAACTTTGGCGAGTGAGTCAGAGCGGGCAGCCCCCAGGACCTGACAGCACGCTGCGCCACCCCCAGGAGTGCCGACCTCAGTCTGATCATGTTTCCCAAGGAAAGTACACTTATAATTTGTCTGGCTTCTTAATTTCTCCTAAGACAAAGTGACAGACTCCTCTGCTCTCCCTCTGTGTTGGCTTTTATTATTTCTTCCTTTATTTCTCCATCTCGCCCACTCTTCTCCGTCGCTTAGTCCCCCACTGTATTCAATTGTCACTTCAGGATGAGCCCACCGTCTGCCTGGCAACCCACTATTATGTACTTATTTTATTACTTGGTTTCCTACCCTGCTCTGTGACTCATCTCTAACCTTTGCTGTCTGTAACATACCTCCTTTGTCGTTCTTTCTCTCCTCCGTATCAGCCTCCTCAACCTGCAGCTTTCAGATGCCACTTTCAGTTAGAGCCGGTGTCGTCACCGCCCTGGGACAGAGTCTTATCTGCAGTTCCAAGCTGACAGTCTTGTCTTCCACTCAGAGCAATCAGTTTAATCAAGTGAAGGACTGTCTTAATGTTTTCAAGTCCCTCTGAACGAGATCAAGAGAGATAAACAGGAATCAAGAATGAAAATAAGGTGATAAATTGTTCCCACCAGCAGGTATTGGGCCCAAGACACTCCTCTTTTTAACATGAACCTGCCTGATGGTGTAACCTGAAGGTCACAGAAACAAAGGGCGACGGTCACTATCCCAACGATCCCAGCACAGGGTTTCTGAGTATTCAAGAATCACGTGGGATAGTTTAAGAAAAATATGAACTTCTTCTTCTGAGGATGCTCTGCTCAAAGGAAACCTGCTATATAAACCATCCAAAGTTATGTAACACAGTTCTCTCTGTGTCAGTACTGGCACGGTGATACCAGGGTAGAATTTTCTGGGGTGATGCTTCGGAAGAAAGAAGATGGAAGAGAATCTTGGAAATTGTAGGGAATTTGGAGCTGGAAAGGAACACATGACTCATTTTCTCTAATTCCCTAATGTTTAGATGAGGAAGCTGAGGCCCCGGGAGGTTAAGACTCCTGCCGACAGCAAGAGCCAGGTCTCTTGACTCGGAAACCCAAACTCTTTCCAGCAACTCAGGATCGGGAAGCAGAGTTTTTATCAACAGAAATAATGATTTTTTAAAATCTTATCTTAAGTTTTTATGATCATAACCTCCTAACATACTCACTCTCTTCTCTTTCTTTCATTTCTTTGTCTGTGGGGTACCTCTCTCTCTCTCTCAGATATAATTCACACCCCCTAAAACTCATCCTTTAAAAGTATACAATTCACTGTTTTTTAATATATTCACTGAATTGTGCAACCATCATCCCCATCACTTTTAGAACATTTCATCACCCCAAAAAGAAACCACTTACCATTAGCAGTCACTTCCCATTCCCATCACGCCCCGCCCCTTGGCAACCACCACTCTACTTTTCATCTCTATGGATCTGCCTATTCTGGACATTTCATATAAATGGAATCATACAAATATTTGGCCTTTTGTGACTAGGTTCTTTCACTTAGCGTAATGCTTTCCAGGTTCATCTGTGTCATAGCGTGTGTCAGTGCTTTATTCCTTTTTATGGCTGAATAGTATTCCACTGTATGTATGTGTCACATTTTCGTTATCCATTCCTCTGTTGCTGGACGCTTGGGTTTTTTCCATTTGGGGCTACTGTGAATAATGCTGCTGGCCCCTCTGTTTTACCTTTTAACAATAAAAATATAAACTTACTTGTAATGGAGGCTGGTCCATCCTTCTCCTAATCTTGCCTGTCTTGCTAAGTCAGGGCATAACCAGAGACCAAATATGCTGGGCCAGCCCCCCATCCTCCGTAACAGGGCTTGGATCCCCCGCCTTAAACTTGACATTATCTTCAAATGGCAACATGTTTTGTGAAAAGTCCCTCATGACCTTTCTGCTTTTCTCTACATCTCCCTTTCTCTACACTCTCTTAAAGATCTTTCTAGAATTCTGATATACCAACCCATCGTTTTTCATTTTGCAGATCTGAGAGAACCTGTTGACAGGTTTTTGTATGAAACGTGTCTGCTTCTCGTCTTAAGACCCCCTTGCTTCCCAAATTCAATCTTCACAACTCTGAGAGCTAGGAAAATTGAAGATTATTCAAAAATAATGAAACTGAATACTGAAGAAATTAACATAGCTTGTTAGAGACAAAACCAGAATGTGGCTCAGATCTTCCGATGCCTCGTCCTGCGAGCTTTCCAGACCTCACGGCAATGACCCAACTTGCTAAAGAAAGGGAGCTACTTCGTGTGAACAGGAATTAAAATTTCCTTTTAAAATGAGTTCACTTCCAATGAAAAATAAACAGGCAAAACAGGACACAGTTAAAATTAGGTGCTCAACTTGAATGATGTGAGGCCTCTGTAAAAACAGTGTCATGGTATGAACATGACATGTCTCAGAAATGTAGAGTGAGAATCCTAGAAAGTAAGGCAAAGCGGAAGCAAGCTACGTAAACCTCATCCATTCTATACCTCTAACAGGAATTCTGACAGAGGCCAGGTTAAAGTTTACCTTTTAAGATTTTTTAAGAAAGGTTTTGCTAAGCAAATTAACAGTGTCAACAAGATTTCCAGGACTGTAGAGATTAAATGCACCAGCTATCATCTAACCCGTTAAGCAGAGCAAGGATTGTATCTGCCCTTATCTCTCAGGGTGACTGTATTTGGACATAAAATGAATGATCGACGTAGAGTTTACAAGGTGAAGTTCTGAGTCATTCTTATTTGTTTACTTAATATTTCCCTAAAGAATTTTATGAAGTCATAGCTTCCTCTCCCACTTCTTGCTTGGTTTGGAAGTAATAAAATATCTCTTCTTAATTGGAAAATAATTTGAATGTTTACTCATTCAGCCGGGCTTTCTCAGACATTAGTCCAAATTACAATGGGACCAACTATTCTGGTCGTGATGTACAGACTCACGAAACACTGAGTTCTGCCAGTGAGGAACATTTTAAATTGGACAGTAATGCAGACAAATATAGGCACTGGGATAATGAACAAAAATCTGAAGCTTAGACACATTAAGTTAAGCTCTGTCCTTAAAAACCACTTTGTGGTAAATGTCGAGGTCAGTTGAGGCGCCTCTGCCGTTGAGGAGAAGGTTATCATTGGAAAGGAGAGAAAAGAGCTAAGACCCCTCAGAAGCTCAGTTAAGCCCCTTGCCAGCACCACTTGGGGAATAGATCATTGTCCCCATTTTGCACAAGAATCTGCGATCTGGCTTGGTTAATGCACGTCCCCAAGGTTATAACGTCGTGGGCACCTGCACAAGGAAAATGAGCTCTCACAGGAGGTCCTTCCATGCAGAGAAGGTTCGTCCCTGCAGGACCGAGAGGTGTCCCGTTCCAGGCTGCCCTGAGGTCCAGAGGGCTGTGATTCAGTCACCGTGTTGTGACTCAGGTGAGCAAGGAGCGCTGACAGAAGGGTATGAAGGTAGAAGGCCTGTGGGAGACTGAGGACACTGAGCCTTGTTCCCCAATAGATTATCCGCAGGTATTGGTTCATAATAGCCACTCGGTATGCGTCATCGAATGAATAACAGCAAAGGTCAAGTCTAACGAGGGAGAATCAAGGCAAGACTCTGTGCTGGTCGGAGTTTGTTCGGGGCGGGCAGCGGAGCATGCCGCGAGGACCGCAGTTCTTCGTGCTCTGGGTGAAGAGGCCCCTTCGACCAGTGCTTCACGACCAGGGGATCCTGCCCTCTCCCTGGGGACGTTCGGCCATGTCCAGAGACATCTTTGGCTGTCGCAGCTGGGCGGTGCTACTGGCACCTGGTGGGTGGAGGTGAGGGACGCTGCTAAGCACAGGACAGCCCCACAGAAGGCCTTCCAGCCCGACATGTCAGCTGTGCTGGCTTTGAGAAGCTCTTCCCTAGACAGGCCACCCCTTCATCGGGTTTTGTGCTCGCTGAGCGACCTCACCTGCTGGTTGCTCTGCTTTTGTTGCCCCAACAGCTGCTACTGCTTCTACCGCCACCACCCCTAATCCTCCCAACGACGTCGACGGCTCCCGTGCCTTTGAGCCCGTACAGTGGCAGGCATCCTGACCACCCCGCGGCACGCTGCCCTGTGGTGCCTCACTCAGTGAACGAGTCTGTGCGTCAGCTAACGTTCTGATCCCAATTTGTAGATGAGGAAATGGAATCTCGGAAATAGGAAGTAACCTATTTCAGGTGACCACAGCTGTGATAGGCGTCCACACACTGACCCCAAAGTCTATACTCTTAAGCACTGCATCAGTCTCATTAAAATCATTCAGGGCTTCTTCTTGGACCCAGCAATCTGCTCCTTGAATCTTCCCAACTATGCTGGGATCAGGAGTCAGGATGGCTGTCTGACAAATGAGGAAACTGAGGCTCAGAAAGGTCCAGGCTTGTCCCAGGTCGTCAGTGGAGCAGGGACTCTTTCCACCAGCTCTGTGCTCCCACCCTATCACAGTCGTCTCTAACCACAGCAGCTGCAAGGAATGGGGCACACTGGATGGCAGGCCTGGGTAGTGTTTTGGTTGTAAATTAAGAAATTGTCACTCTAGTTGATACAACAGTGCCTTCCGAGCCTGGTTAGTTTCACCGTGGAGTCTGGACACAATCAAATCTCTGCGCCTTCAAGGCTGCAAAGCAGGCCCTGAGCCCAAGTGACTCCCAGGCCTTCTGTGACATGGGTCACCCTGTGACATCAACCCATGACAAAATTCAACAATTAACAAAGCAGAATGTCACATAAAGAATTGCAGAAAAAAATACACAAGGCACCTTATAAATATTAGTGTGTATAAGTTAGACATTTTTGCAGACAGCAATTGTACAGAAAAACTTCCACTTGCAGATGAAAGTTCCCGTGGGAAATGCCCCAGCGATATCTTTAGGAGTTATTATCTAGCATAGGCATCAATAGCTATTACATCCTTAACGTTTGTACTGACAATTCAGACTCAGAAGTGCTCCATCAAATGAAGATGAACATTGCGATACTGCTAAGAACACAGACGTCCTTGAAGCGTGTGCCTTTCCTCGGTTCTGCTAGCTTAACTTCCACGGCTGGCCTTGTTTGAACTCCATTCTCAAGCAGCCAAACTACCCAGCACTGTCCCCACATTAGCAAAAGCAGCAGAAAGCTAATTGGTTTTTAAGCTGCTGATTCCCTGCATCCATCACCGAGACACAACCACCAGCTCCTGCCGGAGCGGGGCCCGTTCGTGCCAAGGCAAAGACTCAGCAGTCTTTTGTCTCAGTTTATTTGATGACTGCTGGTAATTGGAAAATTACCTCTAAATTCATCTTTCAAAAACAACTAAGGTCCACGCTAATTGCTGAAGGATAGCTCACTCTGTAACTTCGCGACAGATTGCTGGAAAGAGGCCAGAGAATATTCTCAGGAAGAAAGCATGATATGATGTTAAGGCAAAGAGAAGGATAGAAGGCACGTTGACACACATGAATGACAGGGCCCTGAGCCCTCCACTCAGCGTCTGTGCCATGGAGGTTCTGGAATACTCCACACCACAGAGAGTCCATTTGCAAAAGCTAAATGCTTGCTCCCGGGCAACGACTGAGAAGGTTGAGCTTGGTGAGTTATATGTGCTGTGTCTGCTGTTGTCAGGTCAAGAGCATCAGCAGTGCCTTTGCTCCAGTTCACTGCAGGAGCTCGAGACTGAAAAGGACACTGACATTTGTACCCTTCAGGCTCATTCAGCAGATAAATGCCAGGCATTGTTCAGGGCTCTGTGAGAAGGAGGAGAGCAAGGCAGCCCCGCTCTCCGGGAGCTACAGCCGGAGAGAAGAGAAACAATGAACACATATAAACAAGAATTTGGATAAAAGAGATAATAAAACATGGAACTGTGATAGGAAGCGTGTGTGTGTGGGGGGAGCATTCCAGATACCAGTTACATGCGAGAAAGTACGTAGTTGGTGAGAAGGAGCAGGCCATGTTTACACCTGCGGGAGGAGCCCCCAAAGTGGCCATGAGTTCGGCGTTTATGAGGAAGGATGAGGCTGGAGGTTGGCCCGTGGGGGCGGTGCGCATGGAGACGGAGGTGGTGTGAAATCAGAGAAGCCCCTGGCAGGAGCTGGATCGGCTAGACACTGCCAGGCAGGTAAAGCATTGCAATCTGAAAAGAAGGAGCCAACATCTTGGCCTCCTTCTAGATCAAATTTTCAAAGTCAACAGACTAAGTTCCTTATGCTTCAGCCAGGCTGTTTAAAACAATAAAGACAAACAGGCCCTGAATGAGCACCTCCACGGAGGGTAACCTGGTAAGAAAAACGTTTCGGCTGTAATGATATCCATGTCATAAAGGGAGAGAGATGAGCATAAGCTGGGTCATGTTTGTGACCTTTGTAGCATAGGAAAATAATTACGGCTTTCTCAGAATTCTGCATGGAGCTGGTGGCTTCTCTCCCCCCATTTAGTCATTCCAGCCATTGCCTCAACAGATGACACCTTTATCACCCAGCTCTCCTCCATGTGATCCACCACATCAACAAGATGAAGAATAAAAACCACAGGATCATCTCAATAGATGCAGAGAAAGCATTTGGCAAGATCCAGCATCCATTTATGATAAAAATGCTGAATAAAATGTGTGTAGAAGGAAAGTACCGCAACACAATAAAGGCCATATATCACAAACCCACAGCTAACATCATTCCCAATGGAGAAAACCGGAAGCTATCCCTTTAAGAACAGAACCAGACAAGGATGCCCATTTTCACCACTCTTATTTAACATAGTATTGGAAGTCCTAGCCAGAGCAATCAGGCAAGAAAAAGGAATGAAAGTGTTCCAAACTGGCAAGGAAGAAGTGAAACTATCGCTGTTTGCAGAGGACATGATTTTACAGGGAGAGAACGCTAAAGAATCCAGCAAAAAACTGTTGGAAATAATAAATGAATATAATCAAGTCACAGGATACAAAACCAACATAAAAAAATCAGCTGTGTTTCTATATACTAATAATGAAATAACAGAAAGAGAAATTAAGAATACAATCCCATTTACAATCACAACAAGAAGAATAAAATATCCAGGAATAAATTTAACCAAAGAAGTGAAAGACTTGTACACTGAAGACTATGCACAACACCCATGCACACCACACACACACAAGTGCACACACACCACACAGACACACTACACACACATACCACACTCACATATACACACACACGCCCCCGCACCACGCCTCCAAGGCCTTTGTGCACAGCAGAGCTCGCTGAGGGTTAGCAGGAGATACACACAACTCGTAGTTTAATAAGATATACTGATAAGCAATATTTTAGCCACTTTGCAGTATTGTTTGGCCATTCCTTTTTCTCCCTTTCCTGTCTGCTCTTTTCCTTCCATGGCCCCTCCTTCAAAAACAAACAAATAAGCAAACAAAAGTAAAAGCAAGAAAGGCATGAATTCTCCATTTCCAATGCCGAGCAGTTCCATTATCCCGTCCGGTGTCTTGATCAGGGTCTCCTCCCCGCCACAGGGAACTTATCGAGGTGATTTCCCAAATCAGGACAAGCCTGCTCTTAAGCGAAATGCAGAGGCAAGCTGCTCTACATAAAGCGCTCTCCCCTGGGGTGGCCCCAGGTTCGGAGAGCGCACATCTGGCCTGAACAGCAGCCTCCGAGAGGCCTGGTTTGTCTGCCCAGCCCCCCACTCACTCATCCAGGCCTTCTAGTCTGCTTTTTAAACTGCTCCCTTCCTTCCACAATTATCTGGTTGCCCCCTCCCTAGCACAACCCTGAGGACCCAAAATTGAAGAGAAGACGGTTCGCCCTGCAGAGCAGCATCTGGGCAGGTAGCCCATAAAAGCAGAGGGCACAGCAAGCTCTCCCGAGTCTGCTGTCGTCCTGAATGAAGCCCTTGTTCGGAATGAAAACTCTCCCTTCCCCTTCCCAGGGTAGCGACTCTGAATTTCAATTCTGTAGAAAAGATACTTTAGAACACGTGTCAATAAAAAGCCAGACGCACCTTAGGCAGTAGAGGTAAACTATGAATACACTTTCAGGGTTCTATTTTGTCTTGCTTTGTCATGGTGTACAGCCTTTATAATTTCTACCAACAGAGAAGTTAAAGAAAAGTGAGATGCGTACCACATTTAATATAGACAGCTAAGCTTAAAGGTAAACCGAACCACTACGCATTTGTTTTGAACACTCAGATCATAGAAGCAGGTGAAATTATTGCATAAAATGATTACACAACCATTCGTTCGGGTTCATCCATTCAAGAGACTTTGTGGAGTGCCTCACACGTGGCAGGTATTGATCTAACACCAGGGAGGGAACAAGGAGCAGAAGGAAACATGGGAAGCACCTCGCCCTAGAGGAGCATGCATTGTTGTTACATTTCCTGCTGGCAGAGCACGAGTATTCAGCTTTTGGAAGGGATGCCAGCAACTTTTAAACGCTGTGGAAAATTAAGCTGACGAGGAATTTGGGTTTCAGTTTTTTGTTTTTTGTTTTTTTGAGGAAGATTAGCCCTGAGCTAACTACTGCCAATCCTCCTCTTTTTGCCGAGGAAGACTGGCCCTGAGCTAACATCCGTGCCCATCTTCCTCTACTTCATATGTGGCACGCCTACCACAGCATGGCGTGCCAAGCAGTGCCATGTCCGCGCCCAAGATCTGAACCGGCGAACCCCAGGCCGCCGAGAAGCGGAACGTGCAAACTCAATCACTGCACCACTGGGCCGGCCCCTGGGTTTCAGTTTTAACTAGGGAGGTCAGGAAGGCCTCAGTTTCCTTGAACAGAGATTTGCAGGCCGTGAAAGAACAGCCATTCTACTGTGTGAGGCAAGAACATTCTGGAGGGAGACAACACCAAGTTGTAGGGGAGGCAACAGTTTTACCGTGCCCTCTTAGAGTCTCCAGCTGGGCCCAAGAATTAAATTGCTCTAAAACAGATTAACAGGCGAAATGCATACAGATTGCTACATGTACAGGGCCCCCACGGGAAAATGAGTAAACACTCAGGCCTGAGTGTTCATATGCCAGGTTGAACAAAGAGAGACAATCGTGGAAAAGTAACTAAAATATATGCCGAGGCTAAAGGCAGATAAGAATTATTTTAACAAGGTCTGTTCGTACAGACTTCCCTCCGCCTGGATGCCCCACCTCTGGTGATAGGAATGCTCCCTCCTCTGGGCACAGGGAGGGCATCACTCACGCGGGGCTCTCATCTTCTGCTTTCAGGAAGAAAAGGGGAGGTCAGAGCCGTTCTTGCACCTGCTGTTTCTCAAGGGCCTTTCATTTGTGGAAATTAATAAAAGAAGCCTCAACTAAACGGGAGTTGGGAAGGCCTGTGGGGGAGCTCTCACCCCCATCGCACACCATCAGTTACACCAAAGCAAGAGGCAAGGCTGGCACATTCACAGGAGGTACCAGTACTTTACTACTGCAGGGAGATTTCTCTCCCCACCCAGCAACACCCCAGCCAATGAGAAACACCACAGCCCAGCCAATGAGAAACACCACAGCTCAGCCAATGAGCAACACCACAGCCCTGCCAATAAGAAAGCCACAGCTCAGCCAATGAGAAAGCAACAGCTCAGCCAATGAGAAACACCGCAGCCCAGCCAATGAGAAACGCCACAGCCCAGCCAATGAGAAAGCCACAGCT
>NC_060278.1:106029203-106036029 GCF_021613505.1 Equus quagga | reverse complement strand
CAGCCAATGAGAAACGCCACAGCCCAGCCAATGAGAAAGCCACAGCTCAGCCAATGAGAAAGCCACAGCTCAGCCAATGAGAAACACCACAGCCCAGCCAATGAGAAGCCTTGCCACCTTGATCTGTTACTCCCCCCCCCACACACACACTTTCCTTTAGAACAGCCCCTCCCACTCCCTCTTCTCTGTAAAAGCAGCTCCCTGCTTTGTTCCCTGGATTTGCCTGTGGTTCCCCGTAGCAGGCACATCCCAAATTGCAATTCTTTTGGCTATTCCTGAATAAACTCATTTTGAGGGTAAAATAACAGGCAAATTGGCTTTTTTTCCCTTTCAGTTGAAAAGCTCAAAATAATCCTTCTGCCAAAGTGGAACATTCAGCCACCCTTCAAAGTGCAAAGTCTCCGAGGCAGCAGCCTGTTCGGGTGTGTGAGCAGCAGCAGGGGGCCGCGTGGCAGGCACAGGGTGGAAGAGATCTGTGTGAAGTCTGGGAAGAGAAGCGGGGTGGGGACACCGGCTCTCGTGGTGCCTGGAGGGCTCTGTGCCAGGCATGGGGGTGTTTCCAGTGCAGGTGTGATATGATGGTGGCCTGGATTGAGGGGGAGCAGGGGAGAGGACGGTTGGTTGGATTCTGAGTATATTTTGAGGTAGAGCCAACAGGATTTGCCGATGAATGGATGCAGTGTGGGAAAGGGGAACCTCTTGGCTGGAGCATCTAGAAGGACCGTCGTTAACTGCAGTGGAAAGACTAGGTGAAACAGGATTTGGGGTGAAGGGGGTCAAGAGTTCTGCTTTGGACAAGTTATGTTTGCCCATCAGGTGTCTGACAGAGACAGAGAGTAGGCAGACCGGTAAAGGAGTCTCTCGTCTGGAGATGGACATGTGGGAGCCATCACGTGGCGCACTGAAAACATCAAGACTGGATGAGACCCACAAGGGAGCAGATGTAGAGAGACGAAAGGTCCGAGGACCGTGCCCTGGGACCGCCAACTCTTGCTGAGAGGTCAGGAGGAGGAGAAAGAAGCAGCCCAGGAGACTGCATCCTAGTGTAAGAGGAGAGGACCAGAGGTGGGGGGTGTCCTGGGTGCAAGTTGTATCAGTTCCTTGTTACTACTGTAACAAATTGCCACAAGCAGAGTGGCTTAAAGCAACAATGTACTTATTTTCTTATGGTTCCAGAAGTCAGAAGTCTAAAACGACTTGGCCGAGCTGCATTCTTTCTTAAGGCTCTGGGGAGAATCCATTCCTTTGCAGTTTCCAGCTTCTAGAGGCTGCCTGCATTCATTGGCTTGTGGTCCCATCCTCCATCTCCAAAGCTAGCAGTGTAGCAACTTCCAATCTCTCTCTCTGCTTCGGTCACCACATTACCCTCTTCTGACTCTGCCTCTCCTGCCCCCCTCTTATAAAGATCCTTGTGATCACATTGGACCCACCTGGATCATCCAGGAACATCGCCCCATCTCAACATCCTTACCTTAATCACATCTGCAAAGTCCCCTTTGCCATGGAACCTAACACGTTTGCAGGTTCCAGGGGTCAGAATGCAGACTTCTTTGGGGGCCATTATTCGGCCTACTGCACAAGTGAAGAGAGTAAATGAAGAGGAATGAGCAGCCAACAGCGTCAAATGCCCCTGAAACGTCAAATAAGGTGCACACTGAGAACTGGGCACGGACCCATCAATGTGGGGTTACCGTTGACCTTGACAAGAGCAAGAACGGAGCTCTGCAAAAAGCAGGATGTCCCCAAAGTGTTCTCAGTACCGGACAGTATCGAGTGTCACCTCTCTTAGGTTTTTAGAGCAGAATTATCAGCACCTAATTAGGTATGATGTAACCATGCCACCAAATTTAGATCTTTTTCTAACGCTAACCCTACTTGAGAAATATAAAAATGTAAAATTATATCTCTTTATCTGTTTTATGCCAGAGGATTTAGGGATGTCATTTTTTAAAAAGAAGATTTAATTTTAAAACTAGCAAAAGAAATCTAAAAAGTGAAGTTCAGAAAACTTGCAGAATTCCAATGACATTAAATAATTTTATTATATGTAACAATTGTTGGATAAATGAGTGAAAATACTAATAAAATGGCTAACATTTATTTTGCATCTGCTATATCCCAAGCACTGTCATTTTTAAGCACTTGACGTGGGTTATTTCACTTATTCTTCACAATAATAAAATTAGGAAGGCACTACTGTTAGGCTCAAGTTAGAGATGAGAAAGTAGAGACTCAGAGAGGGTGAGAAACCCCTTGAAGGCCACACAGCTGGGAAGCTGTGTGCCACTTTTACTGCCACGACACGCTGCCTCCTGGTGCTGAACGGCAGCTGAAGCTCAGGATGGAGAGACGAATGGCACAGAGCCCATGAACCCTTGAAATGCATTTTAGACTTTTGATCCTCCAAGATTTTTTTCCAACAACAAAAAAGTAGATCACTCTTTTTTTGCACTAGTTTTGTGTACTATTTAATGAAATTATGCAGAGGGAGATAAAGTAGCCCTTCTTACGGCCCCTGCTGCACCCTAGTCCCCAAATTAACTACCATTAATGGGTTGGAGCACACATTTCCAGATTTTTCCCCCAACATATTTGTTTTCAGATTCCATTTAATCAGACTAAATGTAATAAAGCTTTTATTATTTATTTATCTATTTATTTACCAAATGCTTCTTTATGTATAAGCAGGACAAGGGAGAGGTTATGACAATAAAGTTCCAGAGAGTTCTGGAACACCTGCAACACTTTTGCATAACAGTCCAGGTTCCATGCTTGCACTCCGCCTCTTCCCTTCCCACGGTCATTCCAAGTGGACTCAAGAACTCTCTCCTGTGCCTCATCTGTCCTCAAGCTCCTCACCGCGTGGCCACCTCCAGGAGCAATGCTGAATTGCGTGTTAAATAACAGTACGACCTCCGTGTTCGTACCAAAGTTCAAAGTATAATGATCTGTATAAAAACAATGTTTGCCCAACCTGTTAACTGGTGTGTTGGAAAATGGACACTCCTTTGTAGCCCATTGGTTGAAATCAGAGTGACAGCAATTAACATTTTAGGCAAAAGAGCGAGGCTGTTTACGTACTTTTTTGGTATGGAGTGTCTTTATGACACTTAGAAGAGCCAAACAGTGGGTAAGAGCAAAGAGTCAGGCTTCAGAGCAATGATAAACAAACACAGAAACCACCAGGCATGCAGAAGGAGAACCTGGCGTCTACTCTCTAATTCTCAATTCCACAAAGTAGGAACTCGCTTTCTGGCTCTCTTTCCTTAGAATTGAGCTGATTATAGTAACACCCGCCGTGGGGGCAGTACTCATAGATCTTAGTACGAGGGCTGCCTCCTAGCCTATTACGCTGGGAAATGGCACATCCGGTATCAAAGTTAGAAATTCTGGGCACCAGATCACCATTCGGAAAGGCCCTCCGAGTGCCCCACTTCCCAGTAATGGACATCTCCAACTTAATTATAAATACCTACGGGAATGAACAACTGTTGAATGAAGTAAAAAGTTCCGGAAAGGTCTCTTAAAACGAAGAGGTCAGAGACGTCATTCAGTTGTTCAGGTAAATGTGACCTCAGTGCAGCAAGAGAAAACTACCACGGCATTTGTTGACGTAAGGCTCTAGGATATCAAAATCCAATGCGCACTCCTATATGCTAGAGGGGCGGCAAAACAGAATGGTGTAAGGGCTAATGGACTCCACCGTCCAGCTCTCCCACCAAGAGTTGTCGAGGGCCTTCTCTGTCCCGGGCACTTTGGATACAATGGTCAGCAAAACTGACAAAGGTCCCCGCCCTTGTGCTTTCTTGCCATAGATAGATACACAGATGGATACATAGATAGACAGACAGATGACAGGTCATTCCCCCATTGGTCACTAAACAATAAACCAATAAACCAATAGCCAAGTATACAGTATTCCAGATAGAGATGCTGTCAATCACCCTTCCCACCACTCGAGCAAGTTTCTTAACCTTTCTACTTCTTTCACCATGAAAACGGGACTATGATACTGCCCCCTCATAATATTGTCCCCCCCCTCCACTTTATGAAATAGGGTCCCTTCCGAGGCTCCAAAGTGACACCTCCTTCAATGGGAGGCTCCCCAGTGGGTTCCAAGATGGCGGCCCCTCAATGACCCCCAGGGATGTCTGCGAAAAGCAAAGAAAACAAGTCCAATCTTTGCTGCAACTTCCCACTTCGGCAGCAAAGTCTCGAAGACTTCAGGCTCGTCTTCCCTGTTCTGTCTCCTTCTCGTTCCTTCATCCATGTCACCTTCTCTCCCCCTCAAGGCGGCTCTCCTGCTCACTGCCCCCATCTCTCCCTCTCTCCTCTCCAAGCCCCTACTTTTTACCCTCCAAGAACACCTCGGTTTCCCCTTTCCATGTTCCTCCCCCCACCAGCCTTAAATCTCCTTAAAAAATGTGGTTTTAATCAGTAGTGGAAATTTCTAAACACGAATTTATAATATAAATACTGGCAAAACTCTCTAGCTGTGTGAATGTTAGTGCAATAATGCAAAACTACCCAAGATGCACTAAATAGGTGGTGGTTATTCAAACAAAAAACCTCATTTAAATGATTTAAAAGAGGTTATTATAAGACTATTTTCCCAGTGACCTTCAAATATGTATCTTCTCCGTAGAGTACACATACTGTAACAGAAACCCCAGACAGTGTTATAACTAGTGAGCCCAGAATCTAACACATGCGTTACTGCTGGTGCGTGAGTTTCTTTTAACAGTGAATTTAGTTCTATCCTCTGTACTATAGAAAATGAAAAAGAATTTGAGTGTGTATTAAGCATATGAATGTGAAATAAAATACAGAAAGTTACAAGAAGGGTCTACGGAGAATGAATGGGCAAACTTATAGAAAGGACTTTTATGGATATGAGAGGCCTCTGGTTAGGAATGGAGGAACATCTGCCACAGGCTTTCCGAAGAGACTCTCAAATAAACGCAGGCCACGAGAAAGCGATTTCTCCATCGAGGTTTGGGAGGCCCCTCCCAACCTCTTCCCCAAGACCCCACTTTGTCCTCTGAGTTGTTTAGGGTTTTGTTCTCCAGCCTCCAAATATATTTATTCCCAATCAGCAAACAAGAAAATTCCATTAAAATTTTATTAAATTTCTGAAAAAAATTAAAAAGTAAAAACAAAATGAAATGATTTCCTGGAATGTTGCAAACCACGCCTTGGAAAAAGTATCAGTGAATTGCAAATGATTTTAATCCTCAGTTGGCTCCAAACTTGCACTTTTTGTATCTAGTTGGAGATGCGAACCTTACTTCTTCTGGAGACCACCAAAATTATTAATGTCTGTTAAAAAGAATGTATTGAGGTGTCATTCACACAACAGAAAAGTAACCTCTTCAAAGCGAACAATTCGGTGACTGCATTTGCAACGCTGTGGCTCCGCTGAGTTTTAGCTCTCTCCCCACCTTCTCTGTTTCTCCTTCATTTCCCTGTCTCTCGCCTTCCCACCTACCTTAGAGGAGATGTTTTGCAAAGAATTTTCTAAGATCTAAAGAGCTGGGAAAGACTGACAGCTGTGTGAGTGGTCCAGCCCCTCCAGCCAACTGCCTCCGGCTCCTTCCTCCCTCTCTGCTTCTATCTGCCCCATTTCTTCCTCCTAGCCTCCCCACTTCTCTACAAGGCGCCCTTCCTACCACCCAAATTCTATTATTCCATCGACTTCCACTCGGCCCCACCCCCACCCCCGCCCCTAGTCTTGGTCCCTCCCATTCTCCATCATGCCCACCATATTGCCCCTCTCCGCCATGTCTCCTCCCCCATCTGCCTCCTGCTCAGGTCTCCGGAGCTTTCTACAGGTTCCCTCCTCCCCCTTCCACTTTCCATCCACCTGCCCCACTCCATGTTTTGAAACTCCTTCAGTTCTCTCCCCTCCACTCCCCAGCCTTGTCCATCGTCCCACCCCAAGTCTCTGGGGGCGCCCCCTGTAGGTCCTTCCTTCCCCCTCTGTTTCCCTCCTCATTCATCTCCCTCCAGGTCTCTCAGCGCCCCCTGCAGGTCCACCTCCACTTCCCTCCTCATCCATCTCCCCCAGGTCTCAGTGCCCCCTGCGCGTCTCCCTCTATTTCCCCACATCTATCCCCTCCCCATCAGGTCTCAGCACCCCCTGCAGGTCCCCCCCACCCCCGCCCCCCCCGGGGTCGCCGTCCATCTCCCCCTCCCCCCTGGCCCCGCCCCTTGCTCACTGTCCCTTTCCCGCCCTGCGGCTGCGCACTGCCATCCTGGACCCTCGCGCCCGGGCGGCTGGCGGCGAGCAGCGGCTTGCAGCACGCGGAGGCTCAAGGCGGAGCCCAGCGGGCTGGGGCGGGCCAGGCGCTCAGGCTCCGCCTCCAGGGTGAGGGGCTGCCCGGGGGGCCAGCCTGCGGTGGCTCAGAGCACAGGCTGCTTGGGCGTGGGTGTGGGCGGCGGGGGAGGGCCCGGCTGGCGGCCGCGTGGGCGGGAGGCCCAGGCTGCGCGGCCAGGAGGGTGGGGGCGCCCCAGGCCCGGAGGGTGTGCGTGCGTGCGCGTGAGGCCTGCTTGGCCAAGGCTGGCGGGCTAGAGGTTCTAGGCTCAAAACCTGCGGGCCACAGATGGTGCTCCGTCTGAATTATGCAATGGTGGAAAGCTTGCTCAGGCCTCACCTGGCTAGGCTTAGAATGTGCACTAACCCAAACCCTGCTCAGGCCCCTGCTTGCTAGGCCTGGAACGTGCATTTGCTGGAAGCCTGCTCAGGCCCAAGCTTTCTAGGCCTAGAATGTGCACTAACCCAAACCCTGCTCAGGCCCCTCCTTGCTAGGCCTGGAACGTGCATTTG
>NC_060278.1:105946855-106029193 GCF_021613505.1 Equus quagga | reverse complement strand
CAAACCCTGCTCAGGCCCCTCCTTGCTAGGCCTGGAACGTGCATTTGCTGGAAGCCTGCTCAGGGCCAGATCTTTTGGTTTTAGAATCTTCTGGACAAACACCTGCTTAAGCCTAAACCCTGCTTAGGCTCAGCCCCTCCTAGGCCTAGGCTGAGCCAACTTAATCCTGGCCCCTACAAGGCCCAAAGCGTTTTGAGGCGAGAACCTCATCAGGCCTGGATGTCCCCGAAGCCTGCTAGGTCCAGACCCCACTGTGCCTTACCAAGACCACTCGCTGCTTTCTCCAACAGGCCCAGCCACCATGGCAGAGACTGAGATCTCAGTCCCTTCTGAGCAGTTCACCAAAATCAAAGAACTGGAGTTGATGCCAGAAGTCCTGGAGGAGAAGGCCGAGGAAGATGGCGTGTGCAGAGTGAAGGAGGGCCCGAGACCTGGCGAGTTGGAGGCCCAGTGCACCTATGAGGCCCTCCAGGCGAAGATGCTGGAGGGAGGGCAGGAGCTGGTGCTGGTCCCCACAGAGGAGAGCCAGAAGCAAATTCTGACCCTGCAGACGGTGCACTTCGTCTCTGAAGATGTGGAGCTGCAGGACATCAGCTGGCTGGCCCCTGAGCACCAAGAAGGGGTGCAGGTGGTGGTGCAGCAGGCCGGCAGCGGGCTCCAGCCGCTGCTGTGGCTTGAAGAGGGGTCCCTGCAGAGCCTGCACCAGTGCCTGGCCGTCAGTGGCCAAGAAGAGGTGTACGTCCTGCAAGAGATGCAGGCGGCGCAGGTGCACGTTCTGGAGGGGAACACGGCCGCAGCCGCCGGGGACAGTGAGTTTGTGGTGAGCCTGGCTGAAAACACTGGCCTGATTAAGGTAGGGCTGGTTTCAACAAACGAACCCCTTACGCAGGGAAAGAAACCCAGAAAACTACTTTTTTAAGTTGCTCTTTGTGCAGTGTTATGTGTGGACAAGCAGTTTAAAGTTAAACACAGTGAAAATAATGCCCAGGAAAATCCTGGGAGACCTCCTGTTCTTTTTTAAGAGTTAAAAAAGTTGCACTAATTAGAATACTATAAGGTACATTGTGTTTAAAAAAGAAAAAAGCTTATGTTTCACCCTCAAAGCTCTTGATGCTTAATAATTACAGCTTAAGCATTTCAGTTGCAATGGACAGTCTTTTGTGCTGCTTTCTTTCGTTTTTGTTTTTCTTTATGTATTCTGTGGTTACATCAAGGCAAGGAGTTTAATCAGATTGTAATTAATAGTATCGTATTTGTTTGAATACTTATTTTTGCTCGTTAGCTTGAGGAAGGTCTGGAGGAAGCCCAGCTGGTGGCTGAAGGAGGGTTCAGCGGCGGAAGAGAAGAGCAGCTCTTTCTCTTGGAAGCCGGGCCGGGCGATGAAGGAAGAGAAGAAATTATTCTGACGATGTCACGCTTAAACATGGAGGAACAAGAAGATAAACCTGCATCTGATCCAGCGTGTGTTGAAAAAGCCACCTCTCCAAAAGATCACAAAAAGGCAAAGGGTAGGCCGGTTCCTGGGGTAGGAGAGGCTGCCGGGAACGGGGCGGCTCTTCCTTCCGTGGAAGGAGGTGGTAGTTGACGTTTGAAGTGGTTGACTCTCGGTTGCTTTCAGAATGTCAGGAAATGGGAGAAATTTTAAACTAATGTTCTGTATTGTGAATCAAATCCAAAAGAGTTTTGTGTTTTGCACACAAACGTTTTAAAAACACGGTAAAGACGTTCCAGCGAAGCACTGTGCACGTAGAGAGAAGGGGGGCCTGACCTGCGCCCTAGTTTTCAGCCCCGTGGGGGTGGGGCTGGTGGAGAGGAGAGCCGGTGCTGCAGGGCTGGGAGTGATGTCCGAAGGCAGCAGAGGTGCCATCCAGGGAAGAGGATGTCTGGGTGAGGCCAGGAGGGGGGACTCGGAAACCATTAAGACTGGGATCAGCGTTCCTGGCAGCAGGAGTGGCCTGTGGGTGTGGCTGCAGAGTGTGTGGCTTCTGATGAGGGTGGACGGCTCTATTGTGCCGGGAGAGCCACACAGACGGGTGCTCGGAGAGGAAGATCAGGCGAGGTGACGAAATTACATCATTAAAACTGAGACCGCATCACGACAGCCCACAGGGTGAATTTGACCCTCAAAAATTATTTGTTTGGCTTTTAAAAAAAATACTAGTTTCTTGGGGCCGGCCCAGTGGTGTAGTGGTTAAGTTCACACACTCCACTTCATCCGCCTGGGGTTTGCGGGTTCGGATATCCCAGGTGTGGACCTACCCACTGCTCATCGTGCCATGCTGTGGCGGCATCCCACACACAAAATGGAGGAAGATTGCCACAGATGTTTGCTCAGGGACAATCTTCCTCGAGCAAAAAGAGGAAGATTGGCAGCAGATGTTAGCTCAGAACCAGTCTTCCTCACCAAAAACAAAGAAAAAAAACAACGCTAGTCTCTCACTTATTTAAATGAAGAGAGTTCACCCCTAAAATCTCCATTTCTAGCTCATTTTTAAAAAGTCATTTCTGGCAACACTCAGCTCTGTTTCCTTCCTCCAGGAACAGGTGGCGGGGCTGGGAAGTGACTTGGTTTAGAAAGCCGCATTGCCACCGCCGTCCCTCCTTCCTACCTGTGGTTAGAGTCGTTTAGTTCGGTGTATTGCCTCTGCTTCAGTAGGTGGCAGAGTTTGCGACCTTTGCTATATATTAGCTTCTCAGATTTTTAAACCAAGAGATTATACCCCCAAATCCCCAATTCCTACCTCATTTTCAGCTTTTTAGTATATTCACAATTTTGTACAACCATTGCCACTAATTCCAAAATACCTTCATCATCCCCAAAAGAAACCTCAGCTATTAAGCAGTCACTTCCCACCCCACCCACTCCCCAGCCACTGGCCACCACCATTCTACTTTTTGTCTCTGTGGCTTTGCATGTTCTGGACGTTTCTTCTACTTGGAATCAGGCACATACAATATATGGCCTTTCGTGTATGGATTCTTTCGCGTAGCACGTGTTTTCAAGGTTCTTCTGTGTCGTGTCAGCGCTTCACTCGTCGTTGCTGAACAGTGTCCCATTGTGTGTATCCACCGTGTTTTGTTCATCCGTTCATCCACCGAGCAACTTTTAGGCTCTTTCTGCCTTTTGGCTGTTGAGGGTGATGCCGCTGTCAGCATTCACGTACAAGTGCGCGTTGGAACACCTGTTTTCACTTCTTTGGGGTGTGTACCTGGGAGCGGAACTGCTGGGTCCTCTGGTTACTCCATTTCCCTTTTTGAGGAGCTGCCAAGCTGCTTCCCACGGCAGCTGCGCTGGTTTACATTCCCGCCACAGTGCATGAGGGTTCCAGTTTCTCCACACCCTCACCAACCCATTCTCCATTTTTAAAAAATTACAGCCATCCTAGTGAGTGTGAAGAGGGATCTCACTGTGGTTTTGATTTGCGTTTCTCAAATGACTAATGATGTTGAGCGGCTTTGCGTATGCATGTTGGCCGTTCTTGGGTCTTCTTTGGAGAAATGTCTGTTCAAGTCCTTTGCCCATTTTTTAATTGGTGCCTGTATTCGTTTCCCGGTGGCTGCTGGAACAAAACACCGCAAACGAGTGACTTACAACAACAGAAGTGTGTTCTCTCACGGTTCTGGAGGCTGGAAGTCTGGAGTCACGGTGTTGGCACAGCCACCCCCTCTTGGAAGGCTGTGGGAGAAAATCTGTTCTGTGCTTTTCCGTTAGCTTCTGGAGTTGCCAGCAATCCTGGCAGTCCCCCGGCTTGTAGATGCGTCAGTCCAGCCTCTGCCTCTTTTGTCACATAAACTGTCCCTGTGTGTCTTCCTTTTCTTATCAGGACACCAGTCATTGGATTAGGACCCACCCTCACCCAGTAGGACCACCTGAACTTGAGCACATCTGCAAAGCCCCTACTTGCAAATAAGGTCACATTCACAGATATTTGCCGTTAGGACCTCAGCATATCTCTTGGGAACATAATTCAATCCATAAACCTTTGTTCCAAGTTTGTTGAGTGTTTCATCGTGGAAGGATGTTGGAATTTGTGAAATGCTTTTTCTGCATCTATGGAGACGATCGTTTTTGTTAATATGGTGGATTGATTTTCGTATTTCATATGGAACCACTCTTGCATTCCTGCGATAAATGCCACTTGGTCGTGGTGCACAATCCTTTGCCGCCCTCCTGGATTTGGTTTGTTGCTGTTGTGTTGAAGTTTTCACATCCGTGTTCGTAAGGGATATGGGTCTGTTGTTTTTTCTTTTGGTGTCAGAGTAACACTGGCCTCACAGAATGAGTTCGGAAGTGTTTCCTGTTCTTCTAAGTTCGAGAAAGATTGATGTTCATTTTTCTTTTAGCATTTGATAGAATTCTGCAGTGAAGCCGCCTGGTCCTGTGGCTTTCTTTGTCAAGAGGCTTTGATTAATGACTCGATCTCTTTATTTGTTGCAGGTCTGTTTAGATTTGTTACAGGCCTGTTGGGATGTTCTTCTCCAGTCGGTTTTTGTAGTTTGTGCGTTTCTAGGAATTTCTCCATTCCGTCTAGGTTATCTAGTCGGTTGGCACACACCTGTCCACTGTATTCGCTTATTATCCTTTTTGTTTCTGTGTGGTTGGTAGTAACATCTCCACTTTTCTTTCTGATTTTAGTTATTTGAATTTTCTCTGTTTTTTCTTGTTTACAAGTCCAGATAAAGGTTTGTCAGTGTTGATCTTTTAAAAAAACCCACTTTTGGTCCAGTGGTCCTCTGTCGTTTTCTGTTCCCTGTCTCATGTATCTCCTCATAACTCTTGATTATTTCCTTCCTCTGCTCGCTTGGGGTGCAGGTTTCTCTCTTTTGTCTGGTTCTTCAAGATGTAAAGTTAGGTTACTGGTCTGAGCTTCCTTTGATGTGTTTAATGGAATTGGGACATCTAAAGAAAGATTTTTACAAATGTATAAACGCTGTGTCTTCTTCTTGCAGGAGGAGAACGAACCTTCCAGTGTGACGTCTGTGGGTTCACCTCTTCTAGAATCTCGAGTTTTAACCGTCACAAGAAAACTCACAGCAATGAGAAGCCCCACACGTGCCACCTGTGCCTGAAGGCCTTCCGCACTGTGACCCTTCTACGGAACCACGTCAACACCCACACGGGTAAGACCATCGAGAAGCGAGTCCCCGTGGCTGGTCCACCCATTTCTACTTTAAAATAATGTGTTGTTTTAGACTTTCGTTTTGTCTTTTCTTCTTCAATTTTGGTTAAAAATGTTGAAAGTCACAGAGATTTTCTCACATCTGTTTGGGTTATTTATGGTTTAAAGAGCCTCTTAATTTTTAAAACATTTGCGACTGAGTATAATTTATGTTATAAACTCCTATGAAATCTATGGTTAAATCTTATTTTAATAGGAAAAACTGTGTGATTTTACAGGAACCAGGCCCTACAAGTGTGGCGACTGTGACATGGCGTTTGTCACCAGTGGAGAGCTTGTCCGACACAGACGTTATAAACACACTCACGAGAAACCCTTTAAATGCTCCATGTGCAAGTACGCCAGCGTGGAAGTAAGTGCACTCTTGTCCCTGAAGCTTTGTGGCGTCTTCTCAGAAGCGGCCGTGAAGGTCGTTCAGTTAAACTCACGGCAGAATCTCTTACAAAATAGGTTTTCCTAAAGATGTCATTCACACCAAATCTAGGCAGGAAATAATAGGCGTTCCATCTTCTAAATTTAAAGTAGAAAAATTGGGTTTCTTTTTTTCTTTGATTATTGAAAAGTGAAAGCAATAGGTAAAGGGGTACAAATTACAATTAAAGTGACTTGTGATGCTTGAGAGCTAACTCTCAAATTTGTCACAAAGTTCCCCCCAGCATCTTCTGTAATTCTCGGTTCCACAAGAGCAAGGTGTGTGCTCCAACCTAGAAAGCAGGTGAGTCTGAAGCTTTGCTGGAAGTTTTCACTTTACCTCCACGGCACGTGGGCAGATACAGAGCAACTTGCCTGAAGATCTAACCAGCCATTTCCACTGCTTGTCACAGAGACCACCCATTTCAGACTTCAGTCACGTGTTGTGGTCACTTCAACAGACTGTCTTGTTTGTACCTTCTCGCAGATTTAGCGGGTCTCTGGGTGAAACAGCAGCAGAACACGATGCCTGCTTTCCCGTCTCAGTTTCCCGCGATTGATGTTAAGGGCCGCCCTGTCTGGGAGGGCGCCTGCCGGCTCCTGGGGCCCAGCCCGTCGGGAAACGGTGATACACTTGAACAGAACTGAGTGAAAGGGGACAGCTCGAGTTTAAATATAGGAATGAGGCAACTGTGTTTCATAAACTAGGAAATTCCATGCACAGGGTCACACTTCGATTCCAAGAATTTTTTTCTGCTATTATGGTTTTTAAGAACTACTTTTCCTCTGAGTTAAAGGTTATGCCTGTAGTATGAAAGCATGAAATGAGGGTATCAAAGAACGAAACCATCTGAGATCCTGAGCCTGGGGTGGACTTCTTGCTGGTGTCCTGTTCTCAGTGCAGATGCCCAGGCCCCCTGACACCCTTCCCGGGTGGGTGGTCTGCACGCAGCCCGCGGAGTGGTCGGCCTCGGCCTGTACACCCTCTGCTGCTGCCTTGACCCCCGTTTTTGCAGTTTCTAAGTCTTGCCAGGCTGGTCTGCTTTAAGGGAGCGTAGCCTGAGCCCCTCTCTGCACCACACCACCCTTCCACGTACGCCAGCAGGACTGTATGGGAGCTGTGGGGTCGGCTGCACCAGCTCCGAAAGCCTCCCTTTCGAAGCTGTCCAGAGAAGGTGCATCCACAGCCTTCTTTGATCCTTCACACCGCTCATCCTACCAAACCCTTCATGCTATCATTTTAAAAATTCTCTTTATTTCGCTTTCTGATGTACTTGAAGCCATCTACTTTTCTTCTGAAAATCTAAATTTTTCCGTTTGGATCTTGGTTTCCATTCTAAGTCTTCTTTTGTTCTTGAACGTTCTTCAGGCTTGTGTGTGCCTGTCGATTTGGGGGAGCCAGACGGAGTAGCCTTCCCGGGGTCACGAGCAGGGCTGGCGCGGGCCTTCCCACGTCCGTAGCCTGGGTGTGGCTGCTGGTCCTCTGAGCCCCGAGGCAGAGTAGGGCCTGCAGAATTCAGGCGAATTCAGAGTAAGACAGTCCAGGAGGTGATGGAACAGTCAGGCAAAAAGTAGTCAAATGGGAGGTAATTTGTTTGCCTTTTAACTAATTGCCTGGGATATTAACTAATCAAATTAGAGTTAATTTTCTTCAACTTAAAAATTGCTTCTTATGAGAAACTCCTGACACGTGGCAGCCATCCCTAGTGGGGAGGAAGGCCGTCCTCCATTCACGTGAACTCGGAGCCGTGACGGTCCACTGATGAGCTGATGTTCCAAGGTTCCCACTTTATGTGCAAACAGAAATCTTCTGGCTCTGCACAGTCCGCGTGATCTAAACTTTCCAGCTCTTGAGCGTATGTTCATTAGGAATGAAAATAAAACCACGGATGGCCCTGAGTGGCTAGGTTTCAGTTTCTCCCTGGTAAAGTGCAGTTGAGCTGAGTCTCTTGAAACGACCCCTCTGGATCCCCCGAGGGTCTCACACACGCGTCACAGGAAGAGAATCCTCTGCAGCAGAAAATAAAAAGTCGCGGCGGGTTCAAGTTCTCGTGTGTGAAATAGGCATTGATTTTAAAATGGGATGAGTTTGGACATCTTGTACGATGCTGGTTGTTTGAAGACTCCGCAAGTGTGGAGCTTCCATCGTGGTAAATCCCTCTCGTTTGTCCTCCAGGCGAGCAAGCTGAAGCGGCACATCCGCTCGCACACGGGGGAGCGGCCCTTCCAGTGCGGCCTCTGCAGCTACGCCAGCAAGGACACCTACAAGCTGAAGCGGCACATGCGGACGCACTCAGGTACCGGGCCCGGGGCTTGCAGCCCTCTGGGGAGCGTGTGGTCCGCTGTTAAAGTGGGCGCATGGAAGTTACCCTTTGGTGTCAGAATTAAAGCTCACGAGTCAAAGTGAATTTCCCGCTGCCTTTGGGACGTGGGGCTTTTGATCTGTACCTTTGTGTTTATTTAGCGTCAAGGGAGCCCCGTAAATCCTGTGCTGACCCACCGTGAGGAGTAGAACTTCAAGTATTTGCTTCCACACGTGTTGCAGGGGATTAAAAGTCAGCTCCTTAGTTCATCCTTCAACTCTAAGGCAAAATATAAAGCCAAATGTGCTGGTTTCAGAATAGGCTTCCTCTGCATTTTGTTGTGTAGAGCATTACGTGTGCATCTCTGTTCCTTATGTAACCCCACGGGGAGGAACTGGCTGGCTGGCTTGAACCCACAAGTAGCCACCAGCTGTAAGGGGAGTCGCCCGTCTGGACTGCTGTCACACGGCTGTACTCAACATACGGTTGTCTGGGCTGGATTTAGGAATCTTATAGGAATATTACTAATTGGGGGGTTAAACATATAACAAAGGGGCTGAAAAGGGGGCTTGGGACAGAAAGAAAAGCTTTGGGCTCCGGTGTCCTTTGGCCAGGATCTGGGCTTGTGGGGTGAAGCCACTCTGCAGGGGTCACCTTTGTCATCCACATCACAGGCGAGAAGCCCTACGAATGCCACGTCTGCCACGCACGCTTCACCCAGAGTGGCACCATGAAGATACACGTCCTGCAGAAGCACAGCGAGAATGTCCCCAAATACCAGTGCCCGCACTGTGCCACCATCATTGCAAGGAAGAGCGACCTGCGTGAGTGTCGGCTTAGCACACTGCCTCTGACTCCAGCGTCCGTGGGCTCCTTGGGGTCCCGCCCTGGGCCAGATTCCGGGGACTTCGAGGATCTGCAGCCCAGCCTGGGGATCTGCGCCAGGAAGACTTTTCTTCCGCAGGTCCTGTGGTGCCATCTGGTGGCGGGATGGCATCAGTGCACTGTCACAGCTTGTTCTCAGGGGCGCGCGCAGGACACGCGATGAGTTCTCATGGCATTTCAGCTCATAGAGCACTTCCAGGGCTGTTATTTTATTCCTATCTTGAGCCTGTTTTTACAGATGATGGAGCTGGGGCTCAGAGACCCGGGGTGAACTGCCCCGGAGTCCTGTGACAGGGTGCCAGGGGGTGGCCTGGCTGCGGGTTCTGTTCTCTGTGACATTCAGCAAAGTGCTCTCCAGCCCTTGCTGGGATCCTAAGTGGCGCTGGAAGCTGAGGGTCTGAAAGTAAGAGCCTGGACAGTTCTCTCCGTAAAACTCACGTTGTGTCATGCCTGTGACACGAGATCCACGCTGTGACATGTCCACCCTCCTAGTGGAGCAGGAGCGGGCCTCACTGTGTGCGACTCTGATGCCAGACGCTGGAGCCTGGGCTCCGTCCGCCTGCAGCGAAAGCAGCCGGGATTTAGCCGTGGGCAGCAAGGGGGGAAGTGAGTGAACCGGCCTCTCTCCTTTGTTTCAGGGTCGCTGGCCTTCTGTTTTCCACGATCTTTTTTTCTCTTCAAAATACATAACCCTGTATTGCTCAAAATATGTTAGCAAAAATACAGAGTGACCAGTTTGCCCAGAGAAATTCTGGAGATGAGATGCTCTGTTTTGAAAACATCTCTGAAAGGGTAAAGATGAAGCCTGAGCTTTATTTTTCATCTGGAGCATTCTGTCAGTGTTACTATAGCTATGAGCGTGCCGCACACACAGCGTCTGTAGGGCACGAGGGGCAGAGCCTGTGGCTCAGGAGGGAAACGAGACTTTTGTGACACTGTAGCGAAGAGATACAGGTCATCTCCCACCCAGTGCGTGGCACTGCGTGTGCCCCAGTCTGGTGCTTTGTGAACAAGCCTGTCGTCACCAGGTGAGAAGTCAGGCTCTGTAAATGACTGAGGCAGCGTGTCCAGGGCCCACCCCCACCAGCAGTTGTCAGTTTTCATTTAGCCTCTTAACACAGAGGATCTCAAAACTGCCATGCAGAGCCCGGCCCCATGGCATAGTGGGTAAGTCCACGTGCTCCACTTTGGCAGCCTGGGGTTCGCAGGTTCAGATCCCTGGTGCAGACCTCCACCTCATCAAGCCATGCTGTGGAGGCATCCCACATACAAAATAGAGGAAGATTGGCACAGATGTTAGCTCAGGGACAATCTTCCTCACCAAAAAAAAAAAAACCCTGCCATGCTTTACACTCAGTTGAGCAGAAATTATCCTAGAGCAGATCCAGTCAGACCTTACTGCATGTCTCAGGTCAGTTATGATGTAGGAAAAAACAGGGCATTGACTTCTAACATCTGGACTTTTTTAAAAGTTAAAATACAGAAGTTATATCTTTTTATGTAAAACCAGCTTAACAGTATCCTAAAAATCCACCCACACCATGATAAGGTTCTCAAAGTGCTTTGTTAAGTGACCGTGTCAGGTCCAATCGGCCCTGCCTTACGTAACAGTTAACTCCATATGGCAAGGGCGTTAGAATGGGGGTCAGTGTGCTGTTCGTTTGGAGCAGTGGTTCTCAACTAGGAATGGCGTTACCCCCGGAGACGTGTGGCCATGTCTGGAGGCATTTGGTTGTCAGAACTAGGGAGGAAAGGGCGCTATTGGCCGCTGGCGGGTGGAGGCCAGAGATGCGCTAAACCTCCCCCAGTGCACGGGAGAGCCCACCCTGCTCTGCCCAAGAAGGAGTCAGCGGGCCCGTGTTAACAGTGCCGAGGTTGAGAAACGCTGACCTAGAGGGCGGGGGCCTCGGCTTCACAGGAAATCACCCTCTTCCTGCATGTGACGTGCTGTGGCTGTTTCAGGGGTCCACCTGCGCAACCTGCACACTTACAAAGCCACGGAGATGAAGTGCCGCCACTGTTCTGCCGTCTTCCACGAACGCTACGCCCTCATTCAGCACCAGAAGACCCACAAGAACGAGAAGAGGTTCCAGTGTGAACACTGCAGTTACTCCTGCAAGCAGGTGCCGTCCATGTGGGGAGGCGGGAGGCAGCGGAATACGGAAGAAGGGAGGGTGGTGGCGGGATTTTCTGTTGCTTTGAAAACACTGGGAAGAAGCCATGCTTTAATAAAAGAGACTGTTCGGAAGAGCCAGAAGGCAGTGTGAGCCAATGGTTTACAACCACCCTTCCTAAAGGATGGTTCACAGAGCCCTCAAGACCAGTCAAGGCAATAGGGTCAGAACGGCTGTCATAATAAGGCTGAGGCATCACTTGCTCTTTGTGCTGTTAGTGTTGGCGCCAACAGTGCAGAGGCCGCAGGGATGCCTCAGTGCAGTCAAAGCAGTGACACCAAACAGGATGGTCACCATGTCACCTTAGTGCGCTGGCAGCAAAAATAAGGGGCAGTTTTACTTTAGGATGTCCTTGATGAGGCCGGCCCAGTAGCATAGTTTGTAGGTTCACGCGCTCTGCTTCAGCAGCCCGAGGTTCATGGGTTCGGATCCTGGGCATGGACCTAGCACCACTCGTCAGGCTGTGCTGTGGCGACATCCCACATAAAGTAGAGGAAGCTGGGCACGGATGTTAGCTCAGGGCCAGTCTTCCTCACACACGCACACAAAATGTCCCTCATGAAGCATCAAAAGTTATTAAATTTATTCAGTCTTGACCCTGAAAACTCGTCTTTCTAAGATTCTGCGTGATGAGCTGGGAAGCTGGCGTCGAGCCCGCTGCGGTCTGCCAGCCCCCCGGTTCTCTGGAGGAAAGTGGGGGTTTGAGTTACCAGCTCAACTAGCTGCTTTCTTGTGAACCACCATCTTTACTTGAAAGAACAAGAAACAGACAACCTCTGCCTTTCAGTTGTTGTGTATGTGGCAGACCTTTTCCTGAAAGTAAGTGAAGTGACCCTGTCACTTCCAGGAAAACATGTGTTGCTGTGGGTACAATTTCAGCTTTCAAGAGGAGGTGAGAATTAGAATTTTGGAAAACTTCTGTCTCCCACTGCAAGCTTGGCGGCTTCCTGGTACTTGAAGACTTTTCTAACGAGATTGGAGTGATTCTAAGACAGTGGTTTTTTCTGAAGAATGATGAAATGTGTCAACACTTAGAAACTCTGTAACTCAGTAAACTGATGGTTTCCAAATGATCGATTGATTATTTTACAAAATCATGCTTGGGTAAAAGACCCATTCAAAGGAAAAGATAAATCAACAGATTTTAATGTAACAGAGTACAAAAAGTTCATTGTTGTGGTTTCAGATTTATATTTTAACCAATTTTTAAGAAATTACCACTTGTTGAGTTTTGGTGTAATATCAGAGAAGAATGTCCACAATTATTTGAAAAAATCATTAAAATTCTGTTCCCTTTTCCAACCACATATCTTTGAGAGCAGATTTTCTTCATCTGTTTCAACCACAGCGACATCCCCAGCAGACTGAAGGCAGAAGCTGGGATGAGAACCCAGCCGTGTACGAGTTTGTCTGTAGACGGCCAGTCCGTGCTGCTGCCCTAGCAGTGGGTGTTTGCTATGATTTTTCTTAATTGCATGCTCATCTTTGGAGAGGGAGAAAAAATAGCATACAAAAATAATGTCTAATACTGAAAACTTCCCATAAATAGCTAAGCTGTTTGTTTTCTTCCCCTTCCCTCCTAGGAACGGCACCTGACGGTTCACACGCGCACCCACACTGGAGAGAAGCCGTTTGCCTGCCTTTCCTGCAATAAGTGTTTCCGACAGAAGCAGCTTCTAAACGTTCACTTCAAGAAGCACCATGACACAGATTTCATCCCAACTGTCTACGAATGCCCCAAGTGTGGCAGAGGCTTTTCTCGCTGGGTAAGCTCACTTCTGTCACGTGATGGCTCCTGGAGGAGGTCCCTCTGTCTCCCGGTGTCGCCCTCGGGAGTCTAAACCTGATGATAGGAGCTCGCCAGGACTTCACGTGCCGGAGGGAAGGGAAAGTGGTTATTAGTTTTTTGGAGTCACAAAACTCTTGAGAATCTTGTAAAAGTGTGGTCTCCCCTTCTGTGCAAAAAGACAATCCTACAACCAAAATCTTGCCGATAGTTTTGGGATGTCTCAGACTCCCCGAATTCTAGAGAACCCCTGCTTTCAGTGTAACATTTCAAAATTGTCCCCGTGAGTTAGATTGAGGCTCCTTCACAGAGAGAACGCAATTGTCAGAACATTTTCTGGACGTTTTTAGAAAATGCTGTTGGTACTGTGCTGAGAAATACGTTCCCTCTTCAATTTTGTTCTTTTTGGGGTGTTAGTTACTGTTTGCTGCGTAACAAATTACCTCAAAACTTAGCGGCTTAAAACAACCAACACTTATTGTCTCACGTTTTCTGTGGGTCAGGAACGTGGCTGTGGCTCGGCTGGGCAGCCCCGGCTCAGCGTCTCTCCTGAGGTGCAGTCAGGGCATCGCCACGGCTGCATCACTGAGGGCTTGACTAGGGCAGGAGGACCCATTTCCAAGATGGCGCCCTCACATGGCAGTGGGCAGGGGCCCCAGTTCCTCACCACATGGACCTCTCTGTTGGGTTGCTCCCGTGTCCTCGTAACCCAGAGCAAGTAAGAGAGAGCAAGGAGCAAGCCACGGTGCCTTTTGTCACCTCGTCTTAAAAATGACACAACATTACTTCTATCCATTAGAAACGAATCCCAAAGTCCAGCCCACACTCAAGGGCTTTCTTTTGAAAGGAAAAGTGTCAGAGAATTTGTGGACGTTTTCCAACCCCCACAGATGGTCAGCCAGATCCCGGACAGTGTGGGCTCCGGTCTGACTTGATAAGAGTTTTGAATGATCTGAGGTTGACTACTTTTGTGGAAAAAACTACCTTTTCTCTGAAAAGGAAATAGTAGGGTAATTGTGTTTTTCTGGGTAGCAGAGTGGAATAATTCTGGAGTGTTAATGCTATTAGTTCAAAATACCAAATAGGAGTGGTGGCAACACTCCAGAAACAGTGTCAGTCACGCTGAGTTAAAGTTGTGAAGAAACTGCTCTTCGGCGTGAGAAACAAGAAAGCAGAGGAAAGAGCGGGTCAGCTCAGAGATTCCCTCGGAGCGTAAAATCAGAAGTTTTGAAACTTTTTCTTCCATTCAAGAAAGCATATTTGGACTTGCACCTAGAATATATAAAGAACTCCTACAACTCAATAGTGAAAAGACATAGACCCAATTAAAGACAGGCAAAGATCTGAGTAGGCATTTCTCCAAAGAAGATAAACCAGTGGCCAAGAGGCTCATGAAAGGATGCTCGGCGTCATCAGTCACTAGGGACGTCAGCATCAAAACCACAGAGAGATAGGACGTGAGGGCATCTGGCTGCAACAGCTGTCTCCCCGTTGATCGCCCGGGCTGGTTTGGCTGATCTGTCTGGCCAGGCGGGTGTCCTTTCCACCGCCCTGTGTGCTTCCTTCCCGAAGCTGCACGCTTGGTCCAAGAGGACGACCTTCCCCAACAGGAGGACCGTTCTTCGCTCAAGGGTATAAGTCGCTGCGCTGCCCTGCTAGAACCTCCAAACAAGCTCTCAGCGTCCATTAGTAGGAGAACGTAGGGGACAAACTTCCAAGACTCCAGACGCGTCCAGATGGGGCGCTGCATGGGGCAGTCTGCCTTTCTTCAAAAAAAAAAATCACAGTGAGCTGCCTGTGGGACCAGCCATGAGGATGGCTGCAACCCAAGAAGACAGATAATAAAAGGTGTGGAAAAATTAGCACCCTCCGCCTTTGCTGGTGGTATGTTAAAATAGTGAAGCTGCCTTGGAAGACAGTCTGGCAGGTCCTCAAAAAGTTCAGCATAAAGTTACCATGTGACCCAGCGGTTCTGCTCCGAGGCACGTACCCCAAAGGACTGAAAACAGAACCACACAAAAACTTATACACAAACATTCACAGCAGCATCCTTCCTAACAGCCAAAAAGTGGAAACCACCCAGTGTCCATCAACTGATGAACAGATCAGATATGGGAAATCCATTCAGTGGGATGTTAGCCAGAAAAGAGAGCGAAGTGCAGGCACGTGCCGCACCATGGGCGAGCCTTGAGGGAGCCGGGCGGCCGCATAGCATCTGACTCCATTTGTGTGAAATGTCCAGAGTAGGCAATTCAGGGAGACCGAGAGTAGACAGTGGTTGCCAGGAGCCAGAGGAGGGGGCCATGCAGAGTGACTGTTAAGGGTATAGGATTTCTCTTTGAAATATTCTAAAATTGATTGTGATGATGGTTGCATAATTCTTTGAAGAAACTAGAAACCACTAAATTATAAACTTAAATGGACAAATCACATGGTGTGTGAATTGTATCTCAATAAAGCTGTCTAAAAAATAAATGAAAGGAACTCCCCGGTTCCGGTTCTGCTTGTAAGGAGCCCGGAAGTCCTCGCTCCATCCTAACAAGTAAAAAGCTGGACAGAATGAGAAATCAATTGCTCTTCTAGGATCTGTAAGAGAGGGGAGGGTACAGGGCAAACCATGCCCCCAGGGTTGGAGAGACAGACAGGCGAATACAGGGCATCACGGCTTGCCTGGGCAGGCACTCACAAGCAGAAAAACTGCGCCGGTGGGAAAACCTGGCCTGTAATTGATGAATTGCCGGAGGCTCAGAGTGGACACCTACAGAGAGTTGAAAACTAGAGAGGGATCTGCGTAGGGGGCCCCCCGACAATGTTATGTTTTACCACCAGGAGTTCAACCAGGTTCCCACAGTGAATGTCTAAAAAAAATCCCCTTCCGCGTGGGGAGGGGGAAGAGAACCGTTCTGAGACCCCCCCGGAGCCCTCTATTCTGAACAAGGCTGCACACTCCTTAACCAGAGCCTACGCTGATCATCAGAGCCTAACTGAGCCGGGAAGGGAAACAGCCCACTCCAGCCCACTCCAGCCTTCCTGTCCCACCTAAGGGGGGAGGAAAAAGAAACTGAGGAACATGGTGAAGCTCATAGTGCAGAGGCGCGGACTGATTACAACCCTGAGACCTTCTCACAGGGCTGCAGAGTGCTCCCCTCCCCCACCTCACCACCGCGTCACTAGAGGCCCCGCACAGCAGTTCCTTTCACCTCGTCCATCGTGTCCAGGTATCAGGAAAAAATAACAAGGCAACCCAAAAGGCGAAAACCACAATTGGAAGAGACAGAGCAAGCCTCAGAACCAGACATGGCAGGGATGTTGGAATTATCAGACCTGGAATTTAAAATGGCCGTGATTAGTGTGCTAAGGGCCCTAATGGGTAAAGCAGACAGATAAAGACGCAAGAGCAGACGGGCAATGTCAGGAGAGATGGAGATCTTAAGAAAGAACCAAAAGAAATGCTAGAGATAAAAAACACTGTGACAGAAGTCAAGAGTGCTCTGATGAACAAAATCAAAGAAGATCTAAATAAACGGAGAGAGATTCCGCGTTCATGGGTGAGAATACTCAATACCATCACGATGTCAGCTCTCCCCAGCTTGATCTGTAGATTCAGCGCGGTCCCTGTCAGATTTCAGCAAGCTGTTTTGTGGACGTCGATCGACACACTGATTCTGAAGTTCGTATAGAGAGGCAGAAGACCCAGAGTAGCCGACACGACGTGGAAGGAGAACAAAGTTGGAGAACTGACAGCACTCAGTGTCAAGGCTTACTGTAAGCCTCTAGTGATCAAGACGGTGTGCTATTGGTGAAAGAACGAATAGTTCAGTAGAACAGGATAGAAAGCCCAGAGGTAACCCCCGTCAATATAGTTAGCTGATCTTTGACAAAGCAGCAAAGGCAACACAATGGAAAAAAGAGACTCTTTTTAACAGCTGGCGCTGGAACCATTGGACATCCAAAGAAAAAGAAAAAAAAGGAGCTAGACACAGACCTTACACCCTTCAAAAAACCTAGCTCAAAATGGATCACGGACCTAAGGGTAAAATTCAAAGCTGTAGAACTCCTACAAGCTAAACAGGAGGAAACCTAGATGGCCTTGGGCATGGTGGTGCCTTTTTAGATAAAACATCAAAGACGGGATCCATGGAAGAAATAATTGATAAGCTGGGCCTCATTAAAATTACGGGCTTCTGCTCTGTGAAAGACAGTGTCAACAGAATGAGAAGAAAAACCACAGACTGGGAGAAAATATTTGCAAAAGCCACATCTGATAAAGAACTGTTATCCAAAAAATACAAAGAACTGTTAAAACGCAACAATAAGAAGACAGCCCGATTAAAAAATGGGCCAAAGACTTTACCAGACACCTCAGCCAACAAGATATATAGATGGCAAATAAACATGAAAAATTGTTCCATATTGTCTGTCGCCAGGGAAACGCAAACTGAAACAACAGTGCGGTACCACCACACTCCTATTGGGATGGTCAAAATGCAGCACGCTGACGCCGCTACGTGCTGGTGGGGATGTGGAGCAACAGGTGCTCTCGTTCCGTGCTGCTGGGGATGCGAAATGGCGCAGCCGCTCGAAAACACAGTTTGGCAGTTTCTTATTAAGCTGAATAGACTCTTAGCATCCAGTGCAGCGATCAAGCTCTTTGGTGTTTACCCAAAGGTGCTGAAAGCTCACGTCCACACAGAAACCTGCCCACGGATACTTACGGCAGCTTTATTTGTAACTGCCAAAACTTGGAAGCGAGCAAGATGTCCTTCAGTAGATGGGTGGAGATTGTGATACACCTACACAATGAAATATTATTCAGCACTGAAAAGAAAGGAGCTGTCAAGTCACGAAAAGACGTGGAGGAACCTTAAATGCATATCACTAAGTGGAAGACACGGATCTGAAAGGCCACGTGCTGTATGGTTCCAACTGAATGGCATTCTGGGAAAAGCAAAACTAAGGGGACGGTAAAAAGGTCAGTGGTTGCCAGGGGCTGGGGTGGGGAGAAGGATGACTAGGCTGTGGTGGGGATGTTGATAGTGGGGGAGGCTGCGCCTGTGGGGGCAGGGGCTTGTGGGAAATCTCTACCTCCCTCTCAATTTTGTGAACCTAAAACTTGTCTTAAAAAGTCTTTAAAAATAAAGAAAGAAAGAAATAGATGAAAGCATATCTGGATATTTGAATCCAATTTAACTTTTAAAAGGTAGATTATTCACAAACTTCCTCTCTTTAACACTCGGTCGTCACAGTGTGTCTCCGTATGGGAATGTCACAAGTCAGGCCCTGTTCGCTCCAGGAAGGACCCTGCTCCGTGTTCAGAATGTTGGCTTCCTCCTCTCTTGAGAAACGTTTCTCTGACACAAAAGTTTGTCATATTACTTTGCCCTATGGGTCCTAAATAGCTGAAATGTCCTGTAAGTTTTCTTAAAACCTTAATCCTCTTTTATAGGCCGGACATGGTTTTGTTTGTTTTGTTCCAAAACTGTCATCCATTGTCGTCAACCGTGAGGCTCGTGAAGTTATAGGTAGATGTGTGTGTGTGTAGACATATACACAATTTGCTGGGGAAGGAACCGTTGCTTTTATCATATTTACAAAGGAATTCTTGACCCCAAAAGGCTTGGTTCATCCACAACCATCATATAAACCAGGGGCTGGCAAACTCTTCCTATAAAGGGCCAGATAGTATTTCAGCTTCACTGGCCGGAGAGTTTCTGCCCGAGCTGCTCAAGTCCGTCTCAAAAGCTGACTTAGACGCAGAATTCGTGCATGATGTGGCCGTGTTCCCAAAATCTTGCTTTACAAAAACAATGGGCAGGCCAGCTCTGGCCCTCAGGCCACAGTCCGCCAGCCCTTGTGGATGAGCATAAAATGGAAGAAATTTAAATAACCCGAGAGATTTCCCCTCCACTTAAACGTGAATCCTTCCCCCTTTCTCCGTAAGCAGGACGGTCCTGCTGACACCACACTTGAGTCGAAACGGAAACTGGGTGGCATGTTTTACATAATCAGCCAATTTAATGACATGTCACAGCATCTTACTTTTGCCTATGAACTTTTCGATTAGTGAAAATGTTCTAACTTATGTTAATAAGTTTAAAAAATAGGCCAAGACTTTAACAGACCTCTCAGCAATGTATCTTCCATGGGAATGTATCGCTGGTAGGCTTGCCTGGGAAATCACGGGCTTCTCTTTGAATTCTGAATGTTGTGTGCAGTTTTAATAACTGTGCATAGCAGGTCAGCAGAGAAACCGGCCCGGCAGTAAAATCTGTGTGGTATGTTACTGATTTCCGTAAAATCGACTGGTATATTGAATTTCTGTTTTAACATCAGTTCTCACTTTAGAGAGTAGATGCATTCTAGGAAAATAGCTTTGGTCTTCTCGTTGGCTTCTATTATTATAAAACAGGGTTTAAAATAAACTAGCTTTTGGCTAGACCCAAACACAACAGAGGGGCTCACCTTTAAACAGTTCTCTTTGTTGTACGGGATGGTAAAGGTCCGCGCTGTCCGTGTCCCGGCACCCACCTCCGCTCCGTGCGCTTTAAATAGCGTTCCTCCCACGATGCCAACTTGGACTTTCACCGTGTGCTCTCTCCTCTCCTCGACAGACTAACATGCGAAAACACTCGGAGAAGTGTGAACCGGGGCAAGAAAAGTCGGCCACCTCGGGAGAAGGACGAAGAATGAGAAGGAGGAAGCCGGCCGTCCCGAAGGAGGCGGGAAAGGAAGACGGTACCTCTTTTTAAACGAACTGGGTTTTAATTTGACAGTGATTTTCTTGTTATGACTTTGCCGGGGTGCTGAGCATTACTGTGCAGGGGATGCGCCCAGAGCCCCTAAGTGCCAGACCCCAAAGGTGCCTGATCCCCACAGCTCTGCTGCGCTTCCTGCCACTGTGGGCATGTCTCGAGCTTCCTTTCGCCCGGTTTGGTTATCAGTGACATGGGTGGTGACTCACCCACCACTCAGAGCCCCCCCCCCATCACACGGGTTTGGCGGGGCCGAGTGACCGACATGCATGCTCCTGACCCCCTCGCCCTGGAGGCGCTCCTCAGTCATGCTGGTGGGCTGTGGCCGGAGCCTGGTGGGACGCTGGGCGCCGAGTTCATGTCCTAGGGCTGCTGCAGCAGACGAGCACAAACTGAGTGGTTTAGAACAACATGGGTTTATTCTCACACAGCTCTGGAGGCTGGAATTCCTAAATCAAGGCATCGGCCCTCTCTGCTGGCTCTAAGGGAGGGTCCTTCCTGGCCTCTCCCAGCTTCTGGTGGCTCCATGCGTCCCTTGGCTTGTGGCTGCGTCACCCCAGTCTGTGTGTCCATGGTCACATGGCTTCTCCGTGGTGTCTGTGTCTCTCCTCTTCTGTCTCTTAGACAGACACTTGTCATTGGAGTTAGGGCCTGCCTGGAAAATCCAGGGTGATCTCATCTCGAGATCCGTAACTTAACTATGGCTTCAAAGACCCTTGTGTCAAATGAGGTCACAGTCACAGGCTCGGGGCGTTAGGATATGGACATATCTTTTTAGGGGCCACTGTTCAACCCACTGCAGGCATCGCTGCTTTCTCCTCTGGCCTCAGGGGGCCCCTGGCAGAGCTGCCGGCATGAAGTCCACGTTCCAGAAGGGCACAGACATGAAAGCTCTTGTAGGTTTACAAGTCAGTGATGATGAGGCTGGACGTATTAAAACATTTCCCATATTTTAGATGGTCGGCTCTTGCACCCTAAGTGAAGTGTGAACTGAGACAAGTAACCGGCTTATGTTAGCGAAAAATACAACTTAATTTGCCTTTCAGGGTTTTTTTTAAGCTGTATTATCCAGATAGTTGTCTCACTTCTGCTTGTGCCGTGCTGGGGGTTCAGCGCATGTGCCCTGCCCGTTCACTGGCAGATACAGCCCTGCACTTCCCATCCAGCTCGTTTCCTTTCATCCCTGAGAACTGGGTCTTAGTGCCGTCCCCTCTCCCCCGCAAAACGTGCTTCAAGGAACCACCAGCAGAAATATCTTCAGGCAACTTTGAACTAACGAGGGGTAAAAGCATCCTTAAGTGGGCCCGTCGTCTCCCATCCCAGTGGGCAGGCAGTCAAGTTCCGTGCTGGGCTTGGGAGGTAATTTGGAAAATGAGCAGGGGGTTGAATGTGGGTAGATCTCCCGTGATCTTCCGTTTTTAACCTCCTGGAGTTGGGCTGACTGTTTTGAAGCTGCTGGGGCCGTGGGCACGGATGCTTTTGGATCTGGGTGTGGCTCACGGGACCCAGGACAAGGCTTGACCAGAACTGACTCCATGTATGTGGATCGGCCCAAGGGACAGATCCCCTGTGAGCAGCTGTTTTCATTTCATCGGGGTCATTCCGTGGGCGCTGAAACAAGACTTGTGTGAGCATCCCCACTCTCTACAGTCTGTAGGATCCACATTTGCTCTACAGCTGTGGTTCTAAACCCGGGGGCAGTTTGGCCCCCCAGGGACATGTGGCAATGTCTGGAGACATTTTTTGTCGTCACAGCTGAGGAGGAGCTTCTACTGGCCTCCGGCGGGTGGAGGCCGAGGCTGAACACCCTCCAGTGCTCGAGCCGGCCCAGCCACAGACCGCGCAGCCCTAAGTCTGCAGAGCTGAGCTCGGGAAACTCTGACTTAGAGCAGAGAGTTGAGAGCAGCATATTTGTCCTATAAATGGAAAGGTCGTTTTTTAAAATGTTCGCTGCTGTGTTAAAAATTGTGGTTGTTTCCGAAATATCTTTGCACTGACTTCTTGGCTTTGTTTTAAATCTGCCAACCCTGTGCCTTTCCCCCAAGAAGCTGCTGCTGAGGAGGCTTCCGCTGCGAAGGGAGGACAGTCCCCAGGAGAGGCGGCTCCCGTCGAGCCCGGAGAAACCATGGCGGGAACCGAGGACCTGGACGAAGACGTGACCTGCGAGATGATCCTGGACATGATGGACAAGCTGTAGAGATGCAAGTTTCGTTTTGATGGCGCTTAACTCTTAATGCAGGTTAGAAGTTTCAGCATCTTCTTTGAATTGTTTCTTTGAAACAATTAGGTTCATGACAAGGGATGGTCACAATTTTTCCAAAGTTCGAGGGAATGCCTAGAATTATTTGCCTATTTTTTGACTGAATATTTCAAAAAACATTGCAAGTATTTTACAAAAGGCCCAAATCTTGAATTGGAGGATAAAACCTCAAACCTATGAATTTGTTCCCCTGCTGTTGGCAAGATGGCCCCCAATAACCAGCAGTGATTTTTGGATCATAGTTATCTCGATTGTGGTGTAGACTATTTAGTGCTTCAGCAAACAGGCAAAGCCAGGAACCTTTTTAGTGAATTGTACACACCCATGATTTTTCTAATATTGTGATTTTAAAACATTAAAGACTAATTTCATATCCTTTTGTATACAAATGAATTTTCCATAAAATTTAAAGCTATCATAATACTTTTAATTACAGTGGTTCTAAATTCAACAAAAAAAGAAATTAATGCTATTTTAAAAAACTGAGTAGAAAAATGAAAAACTCTAGATTAGACTAGAAAATGACACCCAATATATTTTACTTTGGTATATGAGCAAGGTCCACTTTGAGATTTCACCTTCTGTCTTCGCTGTTCCTCGGCAGGCGTGAGCCCCCCGGTTGCATTACGTTATTGCTGCAATCGGTTCATCACCTGTTGCTTTGCTCAAACTGCTTTGTTTATATATTTTAAATAATTGGCAGAGTGAGAAAAACATAAAAACCTGATAATGAAAGTGTAAAGAATTTATACTTTTTTATAATACCCCATAATGAGTATTTCCCTTTTCCAGTTGGAGAGCATTTTCCTGCCTTCAAGAAGCACATGAAATGTCCCTTTGGTACTGAAAATGAACTAGTGCCTGTCTTTGTAATGAGTCCAATTTTTTTCTTAGCTCAGCAGCTGCTTTTTCTGTGAACTTTTCTCCCCATATTTTAAAATCATTCATAGGTCCTAAATCCAAATTCTTTTTTTTCAGCTTCATTGAGGTGTAGTAGACAAATAACATTGTAAGATATTTGAAGCGTCCATTGTGATGATTTCTCATATATGTTGTGAAAGGATTCCTCCATCTAGTTAACTGATTTCAAACTCTTAAAATGCTGATGTGTTGTTAAGATAACCCAAGTCCAGAAGCCCTGTGTTAGGTAAACGTGTGCAAGCCGCTTCCCAGCAGGCAGGGCGTTCTGTGCTTTTCATGAGAGCAAATTAATTGAATTCACATGATAAGACTTAAATTCTGTGGTCTCTGGTCTGCTGTCATTGTGACTATTTGCATTTTTGTAATAGTTTCTTATTCTTTGACTTGTTTAAAGATGTTTACCTCAATAAAATGAAATGACTTAAAATGGCTCGCTTTGTTAGACATGAATATGGTTCTGAAAAACGTCCTCTTCGCCTGTGAGCGTGTGGGGAAACTGGAACCCTTGTGCCTGTGGGTGGGAATGGAAAATGGTGCAGCTGCTGCAGACAACAGTATGGCGGTTCTTCAAACAATTACAAATAGGCTGACTGTTTGGTGTGGCAATTTGGTTATATACCCCAAAGAACTGAAAGCAGGTCTCAAAGAGAGAGCTTATATCCATGTTCATATCAGCATTGTTCATAGTGGCCAAAATGGAAGCAACCCAAGTGTCCACTGATGGATGAGTGGGTAAACAAAATGTGTTTAGACCTACATGGGAATATTATTCAGCCTTAAAAAAGGAAGGAAATTCTGACACATGCTACAACATGGATGAACTTCAAGGGTATTACGCTAAGTGAAATAAGCCAGTCACAACAGGATAGATTCTGTATGATCCCACTGATACCAGGTCCCGAGAGCAGTCAGATTCCTAGAGCCAGAGAGCAAAAGGGGGGTTGGATGAGGGAGCGAATGGAGAGTTAGTGTTTAATGGGGACTGAGTTTCAGTTTGGGAAGATGAAAAGAGTTCTGGAGAATATACTTCACACTGCTGATTTGTATACTTAAAAATGATTAAGATGGCAAATTTTATATTATGCATTTTCCTACGATTAAAAATTAAAGTGGAGGGGTCAGCCCCATGGCCGAGTGGTTGAGTTCTCACACTCTGCTTCAGTGGCCCAGGGTTTCGCTGGTTTGGATCCTGGGTACAGACGTGGCACCGCTCATCAGGCCAGGCTGAGGCAGCGTCCCACGTGGCAGAGCCAGAGGCGCTCACAACTAGAATACGCAACTATATACTGGGGGGCTTTGGGGAGAAGAAGAAAAAAATAGTTTAAAAAAAAATTAAGGCAGGGGGGTGGCCCAGTGGCACAGTGGTTAAGTTCCTGTACTTCTCTTCGGTGGCCCGGGGTTCACCAGTTCAGATCCCAGGTGTGGACATATGCACCGCTTGACATGCCACGCTGTGGCAGGTGTCCCACATATAAAGTAGAGGAAGATGGGCATGGATGTTAGCTCAGGGCTAATCTTCCTCAAAAAAAAAAATTAAGGAGCCAGCACAGTGGCGTGGTGGTTGGGTTCTTGTACTCCGCTTTGGTGGTTTGAGGGT
This sequence comes from Equus quagga, assembly GCF_021613505.1. Taxonomy (NCBI): domain Eukaryota; kingdom Metazoa; phylum Chordata; class Mammalia; order Perissodactyla; family Equidae; genus Equus; species Equus quagga. The sequence goes on along the minus strand of NC_060278.1, from coordinate 106,004,924 downwards.
TCAGATCCAAGATGTGGCCTGTCAAACCGTGCTGTGGCGGCATCCCACATACAAAATAGAGGAAGATTGGCACAGATGTTAGCTCAGGAACAATCTTCCTCACCAAAAAGGAAAAAAAATTGAAAAAAACGTGTTTGAAAATGCAAGCCCAGTTGGTATCTAAACACCATCAAAAACTCCTCAGAAAGTCTTTTGTAAGTAATTTGCAGCGTTTTGCATGTACCGTGTTGGGTGAGATATCGTGTAGAGCTACGTTGAGCTGGTCGGCTTTGATTCAATTATGAGCCCAGACGCCTGGACCGCAGGGGAGCCTCGGCTGTTCCCAGAGCGCATTTGATTCCTGTGGTAGCAGTGACGCTAGTCACCACGAGGGGGCAGTCGTCTCTGTCTTTTCCAACAGGGAGACGGCCTTCAGCTCCTCGAGACTGATGAGAAGGAAGCTACAACAGTCTTGGCGATTCATTTAATCAGTTTGAACCGTGCAGAACGGTAAATAAAAAGTGGTTTGTCTTTAACAGCAGCAGGAGGATTTCTCGCCCTTGAGGCTGCTGAGTAAGAAGGAGGCCTTTGCAAACCTGGCGGTGAGGACGCTGCCTGGCTCCGGGGTTTGCAGCCGGGGGCGGGCGCCGCCTTGGGTCACTTTAGCTTACAACAGTTCTGAGATCCAGCAGGAAACCGTTCTGGAATGCACACCTCTTGCACAACCTAACGTCTTTGTTTTGGGGGAAGGGTGTTTAAACTACAACATTGTTTGACAACAGTTTTACTATGTAAAGGATGCTTTTTAAACAAGCCCACGACCGGGCAGAGGCCGTTGTTGGAGGTCAGCCACGGAGAGGGTCGGCTGCTGCGGGGGCCGTGGTCCTGAGGACACGTGGGCGGGCTCTGCCTACCTTTGAGGATGGCAAGAGTGTCTTCTTTTCCAGATATTATTTCCGGTATAAATGTTATATTTTTGATACCTGTTGATAACCTTACTGAATAGGAATACATTTATCCCTGTGCATGTATTCTTTGTGACTGTCAGGCATTGACGGGCGGTGTTATTGATGCTTAAACATGTTCAATTAAAACCTTAGCCCATTTGGCTTAACTTACCGACTATGTCTGCATTCCCTATCTTTTTATCACAGTTTACTTTCAGCTGAGAGTATCAGATAAAACACAGATTTTGGGCGGCAGCCTCACTTGCGATGCTCCCTCAGCAGCTTCTGTATCCTTTCCAAAGCATAGTTGTGATCACGAACCGCGTCTCTATAAACCATTGTCTTTTGTGGTATGCGCAGCTGGGGACTTCCGAAGACACAGATGCTCATTTTTATGAACAGTTTCGGATAGAGTGCCACACAGGACACTCATCGTGCTTGTGGAGACAAAAAATGCACTTAAAAAAAAAAAAAAACCTCCTGATTGAGCCACCATGGCTGGAAGCCGGCCACAGGGACCTGTAGGAAGACTGTGGGCAGCTCTGGGGGTGGACGTTCCTCTTAGGAGCAGCCGAGGGAGCTGGAGCACCTCGTGGCTGCCGTCTCCTGTGAGTGAAGTGTGAGCGCTTGTGTCTGAGTCCAAAGGTTGCCGATTAAAAGACTCATCCTGATCATTATTGTAATCACAGCCCAAGGCCTGAGCTATCAGAATCAGGAAAGCAATAATGGAAAACAGCGAGCCAGACCATTAATTACGTTACTTGAAATCAATCACTACATTGACAGAAAAAGCTGTGTTTAACGTCTTCCGAGGGTGCCCTGTCCCTTAATCACCGTTCAGAAACTTTAAACACCTGCTTGTTTGTGGACAGAAGCTCATGTGGCATTTCAAAGCCTGAGAACCGCTTTCCCCTCTAAAAACGAGTCACGTGCTCGTAGCATTGACATTCTCTGTGAATACTGACGAAACAATTTTTAAACGGATTCTAAGATTTCTCTATTGGATAAAAACAGTCGTTTTGTCAGTTAAATAATTTGTCTTCAGCAGGAAAAAAAAAGGTTTCATTACACAGCGGGCCCCGGTTGGCTACTGGCAGAGGATTTACATACAACTGCCTCCTGGGAGTTCAGAACTCGGTTGTAAATGGAAGACAGGAGCAAATATGCTTTTTCTGTCCCCGTCACAGCGTGTCGTTAACTAGCCTGCTGTCCTCATGCCAATGCCCTAGCAAAAAGCTAATGTGTGAAAGTAGGCGTCTTTCAGAGGGGTGGGAACGTTGGACTTCAACGATGGATGTGCCTAACTTAGCGGTGAGGTCCTTGAAGATTTCCCTCCAGGACAGATGCTGGGACCGCAGCATCACCCGAGTGACTTCAAAGCTGAGCCGTCTGTCCCCCTAGAAGCGGCCGCAACTGCTGACCTCACGCTTCTTTGACTTTGTGTGCCTGGGTTTTAGAGCATGCTCCCAAAGATGTTGAGTTCAATACCCTATGAGGGAACCGTGTTATACCTGATACCGGATGTCGAATTCGCTCGGAAGCGCCAAAACTCAATGTAAGTAATTTTTAAGAAGTTGTGCGGATAGCACTCGTGCTTGGCAGCTGCCGGCTGAGGTGCGGGGCCGTTGCCGGAGGAGGGGAGCGCGGGGCGGAAAGTCTGCAGTGACAGGACCTGGTTGCTAGACCTGCTGTCAGGCGGTGTGGACAGAGGGATGGTCCAACCTGCAGCCACAGCCGGTGGGCGGCATTTCTACGTGTCCACCGGCGACAGCCCAGTCCCCTGGGGGTGCTTCCTGCTCCCGTGGCAGCCTGTGCAGAGCACCCAGGTTCTGTCACTTGGGCGCACACTTCTCACTGTGCCAGCCACCTGGTCACTCCATCTGCCCCGGCCAGAACGGTTCCTCCTGCAGCCTGGCTCTGCGAACGTCCCGCCCTACCAGGCACCTGACCTTCCTCCCATGCCCTCGTCCCGGGGGGGAATTCCAGCTTCTCTGAGGCCCTCAACAGTGACGGTTCAGAAGTCTCTCTGGGCATTATGATGATCTAGGCGGCTTGTGAAAAGCAGATTTCTGGACTGGAGCCTGCAGGCCCGTGGGGGGCACCCCAGAATCTGCAGTTCCACAGCCAGTGTTGTTGCAAAACCTGTTCTGGGGACCACCCGCACTCCAGGCTGGGTTTCTTCCTGCCTTTCATAGATGTTGGAAAAACCGAAGATGCTTTCAGCAGCCAGGCCCTAAGCATTTCATCCTGGTGGTTCTACCGGAAAGAGCGACTCAGCATCTCTCTGGGGGCCTAACTAGTTTTTGTTCAGAGGGAATGGAAGAAGCAGAGCCTCTGGAAGCGACATGTGACCTGTGTTCTGGAATTTGCTGGGCCCCCTCCATGGTTTGGCACTGAGATCCCATACTCAGGTGAACTGGGAGCGAACGCGACAGCTGATTTACAGTGGGAGAGCATAACCCGAGGGAAGGAGGGGCAGCGAGAAGATTCGGATCTGCCCGCTGTGCAGGAAGTGCTATTCAGGCTGACGGTGGACGTGTCACGTAGAGCACGGACAGGGTTAATTCGCAGTTTGAAAATACATCTGCCTGACCTTGCAAACTTGTTGTGTCCTACGTCAGGGTGATAGCCACTTGGAGTGACATAGACCCATTTCAGAATCAGAACAGCTGATTCTTCCCGTTTATTATGATGGGTAGGTATCTCAGCGTGGATGGGTGCATACAGATAGATACTTGCTCATATTTTTATAAAATTTTGTTTTAAAAACTTCCATGAAGAACCAGACATTGGTCATGGGAATGTGGGGTCTTCAAATGTTGGCCAAATGGAGATTACTAATCACAGCTTCTTATCTAAGTGAAACGGGTATTAGACTTCTTCTTAGTGCTATTTTCCAACAACGCATATTTTTTCTTTTTCTTACATATTTTTAATTTTTTTGAGGTGTAACTTACAGTAAAATTCCTGCTTTTGAGTGTCCAATTCTACACGTTTTGACAAATGAATGGTCGTGTAGCCATCCCCACAATCAAGACACAGAGCGTCTCCATCATCCCCCAAATCTCATTGCCATTCTTTGTAGCCAGCACTGCCACCCTGCTCCTGGCCCCTAGCAACCACTGACGTCTTTAGGTCCCCGTGGTTGTCATTTCCAGAGGGTCCTACAGATGGAACCACACTCTACGTACGTATGGATCTGAGTCTGGCTTCTTTCATTCAACGTAATGACTTTGAGACTCATTCCTGCTGTTTCATAGATCACTTGTTCATTTCTTTTCATCGTAAATATTCCAATGTACGGATATTCCACAATTTGTTTTTCTGTCTTCCCATTCAAGGACGTTGGAGTTGTTCCCACTTTGGGAGGATTATGAATAAAGCTGTTATAAACTTGGATACAGGTTTTGTGCAAAATACGTTTTCATTTCTCTTAAGGTGAGATTTTTGGGTCATAAGATAGATGTGTGTTTAACTTTATAAGAAACTACCAAACCATTTCCCAAAGTGGCTGTAGCAGTCTCCACTCCCGCCAGCCAGGAATGAGCATCCCACTTGCCCTACCTCTCACCATCCCTTGGCATTTTCAGAGTTTGTTTTTAGCCATCCTAGAAGGTACGTAGTGATAGCTCATTGTAGTTTTAATTTGCATTTCACTAATAGCTAGTGATTTTGAAAAACTTTCCATGGGCTTATTTGCCACCCGCATATTTTCTTTGGTGAAATGTCTGGTAAAATCTTTTAACTATTTTTTAAATTGGGTTGTTTGAGAAATTTTCATATATTCTGAACACAAGTTCTTTATCTGACATACGTTTTGCAAAGATTTTCTCCCACTCTATCTTCTCTTTTCATTCTCTTAACAGTGTCTTCCAAAGAACAGATTTTTTTTAAAGTTTTGATGAAGCCTAATTTATCTTTTCTTTAATGAATCATTTTTTTCTTGTCATATCTAAGAAATCTTTGCATAATTCAAGGTCACCCAGTTCTTTTCCTAGGTTGACTTGTAGAAGTTTTACAATTTTCTGTTTTGCATTTAAATCTGTGATCCATTTTGAGTCAAATTTTGTTTGTGCTGCAGGTGTGGTTTGCAGTTCATTTTTTCACATACAGAAGGGCAGTTGTTCCAGGATCATTTATTGGAAAAGCTATTCTCTGTCCATCCATTCCCTTTGCAGTTGTGTTGAAAGTAAATTGGCCACACATGCGGGGATGCATTTCTGGACTCCGTTCTGTTCCGTGATGCAGGGTTTCCTCAGCCCCACGCTGTCTCGGTTACTGTAGCTTCACCGTCAGCATCAACAACGGAAATGCGAGTCCTTGGGGTCGGGGATGAATTTTCAGATCAGTTTGGGGAAGAATTTATCATTTTAACAATACTGAGTCTTCCATCCGTGAATACGGTGTATCTCTCCATTTACTTACATCTTCTTTGATTCCCTTCATCGTTTTGTAGTTTTCAGCACATAGATCTTGCACAGATGTTGGTTTTTTACCAAAGTTTTTATGGGATTTTTTTTCGTACTACAGTAAATTGTACTGTTTCTAAAATTTTGATTTCCTGTTGTTCACTGCCAGTGTAGAGAAACACAGTGGAGTTTTGTGTAGTGACCTTGTATCCCGCGTGCTTCCTCAACTCCCTCATTACTAGTTCCAGTAGTTTGTAGATTCCTTGGTGTTTTCTGTGTAGACAATCGTGCTGTCTGCAAATAGAGACAACTTTATTTTTTTCCTCTTCAATCTGTACGTTTTCATTTTCTTGACACATTGCACTAGCTGGGGCCTCCAGTGTGATATTGAATAGGAGTGGACAGAGGACATCTTTGCCTTGTTCCCAGTTTAGGGGAAGAGCATTGAGTCCTTTGGCATTTAGCGTGATGTTAGCTGTAGGTTTTTTGTAGATACGCTTTATTGCATTGAGGGCATTTCTTTCTATTACCAGTTTGCTGAGAATTCATCATGAATGGATGTTGAATTTTGTCAAATGCTTTTTCTACATTAATTAAGATGATTACATGCTTTTTCTGCATCTGCTGATGTGATGGATTACATTGACTGGTTTTCTGGTGTTGAACCAGCCTTGCATTTCAGGATAAACCTCCCTTGGTCAACATGTATTATCCTTTTTATATTTTGCTGGATTTGATTTGACAATATTTTATTGAGGTTTCTTTCATTTGTGTTCACCAGAATACTGGTCTGTGTTTTCTTTTCTTGTAATGTCTTTGGTATTAGGGTAATGCTAGCCTCATAAAATGAGTTGTGAAGCTTCCCCACCTCTTGTTTTTTCTAAGAGTTTGTGTAGAATTAGGATTATTTCTTCCTTGAATGGTAATATTTACCGGTGAAGCCACCTGATCTGGAGGGTTTTTTTGTCAGAAAGGTTTCAACTGTGAACTCCATGTCTTTAATAACCATGGGATTCTTCAGATTAACTGTTTATTCTCGAGTGGCTCATGTCCTTCAGGCATTTATCCAATTCATCTAAGTTGTCTAATTTTAGAACATAAAGTTGTTTGTAATATTCTTTTATTATCCTCTTCACGTCCATAGAGTCTCTAGCAATGCTCCCTCTTTCATTCCTAATACTGTTAATTTTTGTCTTCTCTTTTTACGTCATAGTCAGTCTGGCTAGAGGTTTATCAGTTTTGTTGACCTTTTCAAATAACCAGCTTTTTGTTTCACTAGTTTTCTCTCTCATTTTCCTGATTTTAATTTCATTGTTTTCTGCTCTTATCTTTATAATTTCATTGTTTCAGGTTAAATTTGCCATTCTTTTTCTAGTTTCTTAAGGTAGAAGCTTGGGTAATTTATATGAGACCTTTCTTATTTTCTGACATGAACACTTGATGTTGTAAATTCCCTTTTAGCTCTGCTTTAGTTGCATTTTACACATCTTGAGATGTTGTATTTTTATTTTTACTTAGTTCAAAATATTTTCTACCTTCCCTTGAGATTTCCACTTTGACCAGTGGGTTATTTAGAAGTGTGTTTAACTTTCAAATATTTGGGAATTTTCCAGGTACCTTTCTGTTAGTGATTTCTAGATGTATTACATTTTGGTCAGAAAAGGGACTTTGTCTGATATCATTTCTCTTAAATTTGTTAGGGTTTGTTTTACTGCCCAGAGTATGGTCTGTCTTGGGGAATGTTCCATGGGACTTGAGAAAAACGTGTATCCTGTTGTTGGGTGGAGTGTTCCAAAATGTCAGTTAAGTCGTCGAAAATGCTGTCCAGGTTTTTTACATCCTTCCTAACTTTCTATTTGTTCTCTCAATTACTTAGAGAAGAGTATTGAGGTCTTCAACTATAATTGTGGACTTGTCTGTTTATCCTTTCACTTTTTGCTTCATGTATTTTGAAAAGGCACACTTACCTCGACTTGGGACCCCGTGTTTTTAAGTGCTGTGCCCATGCACTTGCCAGAATCATCTTGCAAAGTTGCAAGCTGCTAAGAAATTCATGCTGGAAACAGAGGCCTTGAACCTCAGGAGTGCTGGAGGGGCAGCCTCTCCTTCACTGCAGGCGGCGGAGCGTCTTGGCCCAGCTACCCACAGGCCTTGCAGTCAGGGAGCTGTCAGAGACCTCTGCCAAAAGAGCTGGTCCCAACGTGGGCCACAGGATCTGCAGTAAAATAAAAGCTGTGCTCAGGTCCCTAGCCCACCTCTAGGTGACCTCAGGCAAAGCCCTTGACTTCTTGGACCCTGCTTTCCTGGAGTCAATCAGTGCACAATACTTGAATGCCCTGCTAGATGCTGGGGAACCAGGAGAGAGAGAGTGTGCTTCTTGCCCTGAAGATGCTTCCGCTCTCTCCTCCCCGTTACTTGGGGTTCCTGAGGAGCAGACGCACCCCTGCGTGTGTTCCCAGGCCTCCTTTCAGAGGCATGCTCGTAAATGTTTAACAACAGCTTTGGGGGAGGAGCCCGATTTACAGCATTTGCCGGTTTCCGTGGCATAGATCTTCCCAGGGTGGCCGGTTTCAAAGAGCCAGCAGGACTCAGTGTGTGTGGAGCTGGGAGGAGAACACAATGCACGCCACCGAACAGTGTTTTCGCTGCACAGAGGCAATAGGGGCAGGAAACCCCAAAGCATGGATAACAGCACAGCGTAGTGAAATCATGAGGCAGTGATATGTTCTGAGCACTTCTCACCTTTTTAAAAATATAATTCATTTAAGTTTATATAATTTAATTTTAGTGTTGGCTGTGTTTAACAACCCATATGCAAAATTCCTGATAATTCAGCCATCAGTTTTTGTGGTCTGTCAATGGGCTGCCTCCTTTGCTTGCAGAGATCCATTCCCAGCTCAAATGAACCTCACACAAGCTCAGCCAACAGGGAATGAATCGGTTCTTGTGATGGAAGCTTCCACAGTAGCTCTTCAGGGTCTTGGGCTCTCCATTTCCCACAATGTCCACAGTCATCTCCCTGCTAGTGGCCAAACCCAGCCTGACAAACCAGGGGTATGGAGTGCTCCTATTGGCCATCCCTGGCCACGCCCCTCCCTGGGGTTGGAGGAGGAGTCAGCATCCAGAGGACCAGAGTGGGGAGCAACAGCGTCCCCAGGAACATCTGAGCGGCATTAGGGAAGAGATGGGGTTGGGGTCCGGTTGTCAGACACAGGGAGGGTCCCCTATACACAACCTCAGAAGCGCTTGGCTACGTGAAATCCCTTATAAGCGTTCGATTTGAGGCTTTTCGATCTTGAGATATATTTAAACGTTTTAGTGCTCAAGGTTTTCAAATTTCAGAAGTAATACACCCTTGTTTTAAACAGTAAATATAAAGCTTTGATCAGGGCAGAGCTACTCATCTCCCCAGCCTCCAACCCCACCCCCTAACCCGACCTGACCCCCATTCCCATTGTGTGCAGCCTGTCGCGGCCCCTCCCACGCCCCTGCCCCGGCTCTGCAGGCCCGGACGCTCACGTGTGGAGAGGTTTGCTTGGCTTTTGTAGAAGGAGACCCATACACGTGATTCTGCAACTTGCTTTTTCTCACTGCTCAGTAAGTCTTGGGCTTCCCTACCGGTCAGCGGACAGTCCTGCAAACCTCAGGGTTGGCTCTGGCTAGACTGGCCGCTGGGGGCCTTTTTATTCACAGCTCCTACCGAGGACGTGGAAGTGCAAAGACCTCTTGAGATTTCTAAATTTGGGCAGAGTGGACAGGGCTGTGCAGGGTGCCCGTGTGCTAAAAATACCAGCCCGGGTCTGGCTGGAAGCTGCACGCACAGAGCAGGCTAGATGCGGAACCAGGACTGGCAGTGCACCGGCATCCTCGACAAAGCCTCTTCAATCTCCTCCAGAGAGCCTCGGCGTCTACACTCGTGCCCCAACCCCAGGCCCCGTGCGGAGGGGTGCCAGTCTCTAGGTGACCACGGTTCTGTTACAGAAGCCGCCCCTAATTGAGTTCCCTGCCACCTGTGTTCGTGGTCGTTCAGTATCACTCAGAATCTGGGCCATATCTGGGTCCCACTGCACTGCTGTTTACTTATTTCCAACTCACTTTTAAAAATCAAATACATTTATTTTTAAATAAAATATCAGAACACTACAGTAAATGGAAAACCAATGTCGCTTGTCATACTAGCAATGATACATAGATGAATGGATAATATATATCATGCCGGTAAGTGATATTATTATTGCTGTTATTCACATTTTTGAGTGTTTGCTCTGTGCCAGGCACTCTTCTGATCTTCTATGGTGTTAACTCATTTAATTCCTGCAGCAGCCCCCCGAGCGCAGTGCCCCCTTCCTGCTGTGGGCCCTGTTTCATAGAGGAGGAAAGAGTCTCTCGGGACAGCGGCTCCTTGACACAAACACGTCACTACTAAAACCAAAGACAGGGGCCCCTCCTCCCTCCCGGCTCCCGTGGGCTGGGAAGCTCAGGCCGCCCTGGACTTGGAATCTGACTGTGCATCATTTGTTCACTCATTCACTTATCCAACAAGTGTTCCCTGAGCGCCAGTGCATGCCCCACTCTGGGGAGGCGGAGCGGGTGGCGTTCAGTCCAGCCGTGGAGGTGCTCCATCTGGTCATGGAGAAGGGTGCCTGTGGACACGCACATGGTGGGGGCTTCAGAGCTACAATGGTGGGGAGAAAAGAGGCGTTCACCGGCCTAGGCCGGGGGTCGGGGTGGGGGGTGATGCGGGACCTACTGCCTAAACTTCTAAGGGTGAATAGAAGCTAGGTGAGATAAGGGACCACGGGAGGAGGAGAGGGCATGTCAGGTGCATTAAAAAGACGGACTAACATAAGCTTCCTGTCTTCATCCGACGCTCCTATTGTTAACGCACTGAAAGAATGATTTCCTCTCAGCTTCCTCATCCGGAAAATGGGAATAATGGTACCTAGAGTAACATCCTCACAGAGTGACATCCATGAGGATGAGGGTGTCACACCGTTCGTAAAGCATTCCGGTAGTTTCTGCCACAGAGTAAATGCTCAAAATGTCACTAATAATAACGGTGATGGTGATTACTGTTTTGAGCAAGTGACAGTGTTTTCCATTTACTATAGCAGGGTTTTTAAAAATTTATTTCACCTTTTTTTTTTTAATTGAGTTCATATTAGTTTACATCATTGTGAAATTTCAGTTGTACATATTTCTTTTTTTTTTTCTTGAGGGAGATTGGCCCTGAGCTAACATTCCCTGCCAATCTTCCTCTTTTAGCTGAGGAAGACCAGCCCTGAATTAATGTCCGTGCCCACCTTCCCCTACTTTATATGTGGGACTCCTGCCACAGACAAGCAGTACCACGTCCACACCCAGGATCCAAACCAGTGAACCCGGGGCCTCTGAAGCGGACTATGCAATCTTAACCGCTGTGCCACCAGGCAGGCCCCAGTTGTTGTACACATTTCTTGTCTGTCACCAGACAAGTGCTCCCCTTCACCCCTGTTTGATCTTTAAAGTGAATTAAAAAGGGGCGTGTTTACAGAGAGGTTAAGTTCACATCCATGTTATCACGTTTGTCCTCATTTGCAAATGTCCCAGAATTTTACAAGCACACACACAAAATGAGCCTGTCACTTCTGTGTGTCCCCTCTGTCTCCCGCAGGCTTTATTTAGAAAGAAGGGGAAATCCAAGACGCTTCCTTTAAACTGATAGCAATTCATTTCCTTGATGGGAGATTCAATTCCTCACCAAATGGTGAAAGTAGCCTAATAATGAGCAATATTTCTAAGTAGCACAACTCGCGGCAGGGGGCTTCCTAAAGCTGGTTTAGACGGGCAGACGCCTCATCTTTCCCCGAAGGTTCTCTCTGCAAACGAGGTGGTAACCGAGCCTCAGCTGGGAGAAGTGGCATTTTTCCTCGTCTCTCCCCTCCTCCAAACGTGTTCAGTGCCGTGTCAGTGAGGAAGCTGGTGTTTGGGGGGAAATTAAAGATCTGGAACTGTTTAACAGGATGACAGAAGAAAGAGCATGGCCTTTGAGTGAGACCAACCGGGCCTCAGATTCTGGCTACCATGTCCCATTTGTGAAAGATGCCAAACTAGTCCCCGCCTCTGAGCTTCATTTCCTCATCTGAGAGGTGGGTTACTTAACCTCTCTGTGCCTCAGTTTCCCTCTCTGTAAGACAGGCCACCTCTTGGACTTTTGAGATCGTGAAATGAGGCAATACAGAGAAATCTGCTTGGTACAGACCCTGGGACTCAGTAAGTGCCAAGCGGGTGTTTTCTGCCCTTATTACTGCTGGTGGACGGTGGATAATCCCGGCACAGCGGCAGCGGGGTGAGGATTACCAGGGATAACACGGGACGGCATCTGCCATTCAGAAGCAGCTCTAGAAATTCAAATTGAGCCACGCACCACCAGGCACCCACAGGGCTACGAGGGCGGTGAACTCCAGGGCAGCGTCATCTCACAGGGACCGAGAAAGGGAGAGAGAGTCCGAAGAGAAAAGAGTCGAGGTTGCTGCTTTTCAGAACTTGTCTTCACAGGAAGTGCAAACCTAGGAGAAACCAGTGCCCCCCTCCCTGCCCCCCCCCTCCCATCCCCACCGCTGCACACACATGTGGCCCGAATGGAGCCCACGGCTTAGGCAGGATGCCCCCGAGCCCGCAGCTGGAGTACGAGCGCAGGGCCCCCAGTGCTGACAGCAATGAGAGGACCCAGAGCCCACGGTCTGTTCAGGCTCTCCCTGGTACAAGTGGTTTGCACTGATTCTCTCTTTTAATCTTCACAATCATCCCTTGGGGGACTTGCCATCATTTTTCACCTTTTACAAAAGAGGCAAGCGTGACACAGAGAAGTTAAGAAACATGCCCTGGGCCACACAGCTCAAAGGTGGAGCCAAGATTTGAACCCAGGCAGTGTGACTCTGGAACGCATGTGCTCAACCCCTGTGACCTGCTTCTCCAGCCACCTTCAGAGCTGGGGTGCTGATGTGGGCACCCCTCGGCTCCAGGCCTCAGTGGAGGACCACCTTGGTCATTTGGTTATTAACCCCAGACCCCAAGCTGTCCACTGGTGGGATGGGGACCAGAGTGAGACAAACTGCCTTGGGGACACATTTAAGGGGTGTGTTGGGTGCGAGGGAAGGTGTCTCAGAAGGTGTGTCAGAAAGAGTGAGCTGCTGGCCTTGGCGAGCTGGGTGGACAGGTAGGAGCAAGCCAGGGAGTCAGGGACCCCCGAGGCCTGAAGTAACAGGGCCGCATCCAGGACGTCTGGGAGGGTTCCCGCTGGGGCAGTGGGGGATTGGCGCCGTGGTCCGTGGCTCCCCCCGGGATCCCTTGCTGCCCAGCTGACCTGCTCGATCTGCACTGGCAACTTAAAACATTCAGACCTAACTCAGCTTGGAGCATAATTCCTAAACAAGGATTCTGTTTCCAGAAACAAACCCAAATGTTGCCTAATATTCACCCAGGGAGTCATTCCTGCGGTGGGCAGAATATCACCCTCCGAACGTTTCAGTCCTGCGGCGACGTGGAACCGAATTCTGCGCCCAGGCCAAATGAGCAGGAAAGGGGCTCCCCCGGCGAGTCTCCAGGAGGGACCCAGTCCCACCGACACCCGGACTTTAGCCCGGGGGGGCCTGGCCGGACTTCTGACCTCCAGAACCGTGAGAGACCACGTTTCTGTGGTTTGAGCCACTCAGTTCGTGGCCATTGCTACGGCGGCAATGGGGAACAAACGCAATTCCTATTTGATTTTGTTGACAAAAAGTTAATAATTTGCTGGTGGAGCTGGCGTCGGCAAATGGTGTGCTGGGTGCTTTAAAGGCCTTTGGTCCAAAACCTGCACCTGAGTCTGGCCAGGCGGGGTACCCAGCTCTCGGCAGGTGAGGACGGTTCCACGGCCCCTCAGGACCCGAAGCCTGGTCAGGCTGACCACTCCTGGCAGTGTCTGCACTTTCTGTGCATATCCTGACATAGTCTTTGCCTAAAAATGAGACAGTTCTCAGACCCAGAGAAGGATTCTGCTGGAAGAGACACTACAGCCCATTTTATCCCACTTTAGTTATTTTGAAGACGAGCAAAAAGAGGCCCAGAGGTTACGTGGCTTGTTCAAGGCCACACAGCCAATCGGCTTAAATGGAACGATGCTGTTACCTCAAGCTCCCACCCAGCGTCAGGATCCGAGTCCAAGCAGAGACTGTGGCTTGTCCCCATATCCCTTCTCTTCTTTCACCTCAGTTACAGGATCCACACTTTATGGCCAGCCGCACGTCCACCCAGGACAAAGATTACATTTCCCTTGCAGTGAGGTGTGGCCGTGTGACACAGGGGTGTGAAAAATGTCCTTAAAAGGAGCAGGGGACTCCTGTCCCTGCTCCTTCCTTCTGCTTTCTGGCTGGAAAGAAGTGATGGCTGGAGCTCAAGCAACAATTTTGACCATGAGAGTGACAGAGCCATAACTTAGCAGTGTCCTGAGACCCTGCAGCCTTAGTGAAGACTTTCTAGCCCAATCTAATTTACTCATAAGGGGAAAAATGCAACTAGCAGGCTTTCCAGGAGAGGAAAACACGATGTTTCAAAGACAGCTTTGGGAAAGGCCTCCCACACCCTCCCAAGCCTATTGCTGACCCTTCTAAATTCCCACCCAGCCACTGCTCCCCTTGCCTGAGGAGGTACCCTGTCCACATGGTCCAGGATGGCTTAGTCCCAGCTCAGCCCACCCCTCGCCTCCAAAAGCACCTTCCCTGGGTCTTCGCCCATCACGTGACCACATCAAACCACCAGGAAGATTGTTCCAGGCAGCCCTCTGCTCACAATGGGGGGTCTGTTACTGTGGGGAGAAAGGATGTTGGGGGACACCTAAGAGATCTTGCCACATGGGGACTTGCCGGCTACCGGGTAAAAATGAATTCGATAAGCAAACCTCCTTCTTGTCCTAGAGGCAGAGGGCTGCATCTCCCCAAACACAGGCTGGGGAACCTCCTAGACAGAGACAAACGTTGAAATCAGGGTTGTCCCAGAAAACCCAGGCTCTCGGGCGAGTCCACACTTTCAGATTCAGCGAGAACTATCCAGGAGTGCAAGACCCCAGCTGATCCCAGACGCCTCCACACAGGGCTCGGGGGTCAGCATAAAATGCATCACTGGCCCTCAGGAACCAGCCCCCACTCCCAAGCCCCCCAGGCTGGGTGTCCCATGATGCTGGCAGCAGTCCCACCTCTGCGGGCTGCTGGGGACGGGCATGTCTGGTCCAGGGCCTCTAGCTAGGAAGGCAGACTCCTGATGGGGGGCTCTTCCCCATCGGCCTCAGAATCCTGGACAGACAGCTTCAGTGCAGCGGCCCGAGAATGCCCGGAGCCCACCCCCCATCCACCCGCCACGCAAGCATCCCTCTGGAGATGGAGCGGAGACCCTGCCGTGTGGCCCGCACAGCCCCATCTTCACTGGCAGCCCTGCTGCCTCTGACTCATCTGTTAAAGGAAATGGTGAGTGAGATCAGCCCAGAAATGTGAGTCCCCTTAACCAGCTCCGCCCCACCTGCAGGTCAGACTCCAGGGTCAGAAGAGCTAAATGACAGCCACTCCAAACCCTGCATTGGGTCCCTGGCCAGCTGGGACTGCCCTGGAGATGAGGGGGGTGGATGGGAAAGGGATTGGAGGGGGGAGGGAGGAGGATGGAGAGGGAGAGAAATGAGAGAGAAGGGGAGGAAGGAAGGAAGGAGGGAGAGAGACAGGGAGGGAGGGAAAGCCAGCACATCTCTCTCCACCTCCCCAGGGGGTGTGGCTCCCCTCCTGCCCTTGATGGGGGGCCCCTAACCCAGCCCCCTGGAAGGACCCCAGTGGCTGCAGCCTCCCTTCCAGAGCAGGTGGCAGGAATGGTGCTGCCTCGTGGGGCCCTGGGAGGCTGAGCAGCTCTTTTGCATATGCAAAGAGGCTCCGTGTGCAGATGGGGGCGGGGCAGGCTAGGGTCTGGCAGATGTCAGGGGAGCGGTTTCAGGGATTCCCAGACCCCACCCCTCCCCCAGAGAGCACCCCCCCCACCCCCACCCCCACTGAGCATTTGTCCTCACTCTCGCCCGGCCCTGATGAGGCTGCTTGGCCTTGAAGCCCGGCCTGCCAAAAACACTCATCCTACTTGGCTTCAGAGAACCTAACCGAGGAGAGAAGGCAGAAGAGGGAGGGAGGGAGGGGAAGGAAGGAAGGAAGGAAGGAAAGGAGGTCGTGGCTGCAGGATTGCATTGCTCTTCGGGAGAGCAAAATAATAATAAAACAACCCAAACGGTGTGCAGGATGGCTGCCAAGCCGAGAGTGCAGCCGGGACATCAGCTCCTTTAACCCAGCTCTGCGCTCAACCCGCCCCGGGGAAAACCTGCTGGAATCCACACAGCCACTGTGAGCTGGGTCACCACCCCCATTTTACAGATGGGGAAACTGAGGCTCACTAGAAGGAAGAAGGCGAACCCAGGAGGTGGATGCCAGCGCCTCTGCACGCCCGGCCAGCAAAGCAGAGAACCCCTTGGAAAACTGCTGCTGCCAGCTCGTGCCTCGCAAGGCAGGGGCGGCAGCTGGATGACGTCTGCGTTGACAGACTGGTTGTTCCTCCTGATTCTTCCAGGCCACACGACAGCTGCATATTAAACTCAGGTGAGGCAGGAAGGGCCATGCAAAACGGAGCACAGCTGAGCGGTTGTGGCCTGGTTACAGCACTCCGTTTATAAAAACGCCCTTGAATTTGCTTCTCACATTATATTTTAATGGAGAAAAAGAGAGACTTTGAGAGACTAAGATAATTGGAGGGGAAAGACCCTCCTCCAGCAGCTAGGCTCCCAGAAGGGATCAAGTCCTCCCAGGGCCACAAGATAAGCGCCTTCTGGGCCAGGCAGGCAACGAAAATGGGCAAGTTGCTCAGAGGGTGGGCAAGAGGGAGAGGTGGGGACACATTTTCAAGTGAACATTCCCCATTATTCTTCTGTATTGGCTGCTAATTTGCAATTTTTAGAAACATTGCCATTTCCTGGAAAATGCCGTCTGCAGCTGGATTTGCCTCCATCTCCCCTCTCAGCTGCTCTGGGTTCCCTCTCGCCCTCCCTCAGGACGGTGTGTCCCGGTGGCTTTCCAGGACCCAAAATAGCTGGAAGCAGGCTATCTTTACAGGACTGTGATGGCAGAGGTCTGAGGAGCCAGCCAGGTTGGGACCCCTTATCCTCCTTAATCATCCAGCATGGAGCCCTTGGACTCGGGGTGGCTGGAGGCATTCAGGCAGCCCAGGAGCGCTCCCACTGGGACTGTCTGGGGAGAGCCAGTGGCCCTTGGTGACTACAAGTAAAACATCTCCTGCAGGTGGGAGCCCAGCCAGCAGGCGGCTGCAGGGGGAGAGCAGGCCTCTGCTCCAGGCACACCCCTCCTCCTCGCCTCTCCCAGAGCCTGAGGGCCCCATTTCCCTGACATTTGCATGGCCGTTCCCTGGTCCTCAGTCAAAATGTATGCAAATCCCCGTTCTGTGCCCCAGCGTTCACCCTGGATGGGCGGGGCTCCCGGGAGAGCCCTGCACCAGGATGCCGAGGGAGAGAGGGGGCTGGGGTGCTTTGAACCCCAAAGGCATCCTAAGCACCTACGGTGTGCAGCAGTGTGCTAGGGGCTGGGGTACCAGGGAGAACAGGACAGCCTGGGCCCCGTGGGGCTTCCGGGCTCATGGGGGAGATGGCAATCAGAGCGGTTAGCTGCTGACATGATCACCGCCAATGTAAAGGCCAGGGCGAAAGTTAAAGCAGGAGCAAGAATGTTCTTAGCAGCTTGGTTTGTAACAGCTCCAGACTAGAAACAACCTAATGCCCATCAACAGGGGATGGGGAAACAAATGGTGGCATATCCAATGGCGGAATATTCCAGATCTCTGAAAACAGATGAGGCACCAGCCACACGGATGCATCTCCATACACAGTGTCGAGAGAAAGAAGCCAGACCACAAGAACACACTGTGTACTTCCGTGCACAGACGGCTCAAAAGCAGGAATGCCAATGTGCGGAGAAGGAGATAAGGACAGCGGCCCCCCTTGGGTGGGGGAGTCAGGGCCGGAGGGGCACGAGGGAGCTTCCAGGGTCACATTCTCTTTCTCGATCTGGATGCAGGTTACCCGGTGTGTTCACACTGAAGATGCAAGCATCTGATCACTCATTTGTGCCCTTTTCTGTACGTATATTTTACACCCTAATAGAAAGTTTGCATAAATAATAAAGTAGAGAAAGGGGAGAGGAGGGGAGGTGGTCCAGGAAGTAGGGTTGCAGATAAAAAGCAGGACACCAGGTTCAATTTGAATTTCAGATAAGCATGAATCTCTTCTTAGCATAAGTGTGTCCTGAATATTGCCAACCCACCAGGTGTGTCACTGGGAGCCGAGGTCACAGGGACTGGGCTCCATCCATCCCATCTCATGGCCCGCGGGTGGAGGTTTGCAAGCAGCTGCTCCCCAGAGGGGCCATATTGGGGTGCTGCCCAAGCCGTGAGCCCCAGGGATCTGGAGACCCCCCGGGGCAGCCCAGCTCTGCACCAAGACCTGGAACTTGGGGTCAGGGAGCAAGAGAACACCAGCAAATTGCCCACGGGACTTCCCTGGGTCCAGACGAAAACACAAAATGGGAACGACACGGGAGCTGGCATGACGTCGCTGGAGCCTGACGGATAACCGCCGCCACAGGTTTCCTGAGTGCCCAGCAAATATCATGTGCTTCCCTATGATCAGCAGCAGCACTTATTAAATGTCGACTGCGTGCGAGCACCTGTGTATGTGATTCCAGCACGAAGCCCAGAGGAGATGCTTTGTAAACAATTAGCTGACGGAATGAGCTATTCCGTTGATGCAGTCACCCTGCCCAGGGGCTGGAGTGGACCCACCACAACACCCCTTGGGAGTTGGCTTTGGGAGCCTCCCCCATTAAGGCTCAGTTTCCTTTGATGCAAAATGGAGCTAATGGTGATGACTGGCTCCCCGGGCAGGGTTCTCAGACTCAGCGCTGCTGCCCTTGCGGCTGGATAATTCTTTGCTGTGGGACTGTCCTACATTTAGGGCGTTTAGCCGCATCCCTGGTCTCTACCTGCACCCCCTCCCAGTTGTGACAATCAAAACATCTCCAGACATTGCCCAGTGACCCCCTAGGGGACAAATTGCTGGTTGAGACCTCTGGGTTGTTAGGAAGAGCAATGGGACTATGTCTGCGAAGGACTTAGCAGAACCCCCAGCACTTCATAATCACAGTCAAAATGAATAGCCGAAAAGTGCCGGGACGAGGATCTGAACTCATGACCATCTGGCCGCAAAACCTGGGTCACGCCAGCACTTCTAAGCCTAACCGTGCCCATGGACACCTGGGGGTCCTGCTGAAGGGCAGATCTGATGTGACAGGGCGGGGGTTGGCCTGGGGTGTGGCCCTCCTACAGAGTGTGTGTCCCCTTGCACTCAGCGGTCACCTGGGCTGCCCGGCCCTCCAGCTGCTTGTGGTCCAGAGCAAGAGATAAAAAGGATACACCACAGGTTTTATTGGCTACATCCTTTCACCTTTTCTGCATGCTGAGACGTTTACATAATAAAAATTAGGGGCCAGGAGAGAAGCAGCACACACACGAAGCCGTGTGCTTTTGGGAAGAACGTTGTCGCCCTGGGTGGATTCAGGGCCGGGGAGCAAGGCCGCGGTCACTCTGTGTTGACATTTTCAAATTTTGTACAGTGTGGATTGTTTTGCTCTAATTTTGATTTTTAAAAAATATAGCACTACAACAGCATGTATCTTGCTGACGGCATTTTCTGTGCCTGTGGGAGATCCTCACTTGCCTCTGCCCAGCCCCACCCTGCCAGAAGCGCGCCAGGAAGGGCTCCGTGTGGCCAAGTGGAACAGAGGCCGGCTCAGAAATGACACTGCCCTGCATCCACACTCCACTCTGTCCACTCCTGGCTGTGCAGCTTTGGGAGGCAGCTCTGGGGGCCTTAGTGTCTCCCCCGTGAACGAGGCCAGGAATGCTCACACCACCCCCGGCAGGGATACTGTGCGAATTAAATTTAGATAATATTTGCAGACACTTTTGGGAGGGCTTAAAAATACCAGTTATTGTCAACCAGAGGCCACGCCAAGTCCACGTCCACAGCGTGGAGGCCGAGAAGACCCAGGGAAGAGCTGGGTCAGCAAGGGGCTGAGTGGAGCCCCTGCAGGGACTCTGGAAACGGGTCTGGAGACAGAAGGACGGACCAAGAAAACCCATGAGACGCTCAGGTGAAGGCGCCTCGGAGTGCAGGCTGAGAGGAGGGAATTCTCCGGGCAGCAGGCAGGCGGCCAGCGCAGGGGTGGCCGGGGCTCGGAAGGCCTGGCCGGGGAGCTGTGTGTCTGCAGTCAGCTTCAGAGGTCCGTTCTTGCTGTGTCCCAGCCTGGTGTGGACAGCGGCGGAGAGCTGTCACCAGGCCAGAAGCAACCTTCCCGTGTGCCAGGCCCTCAGCAAGCAGGGAGGGACTTGTGCGCACAATCTCCTTTGCAACTGACCCCGCGCAGGACCAGGGAGGCCTGGAGGCAGGAAACCAAATTGCGGATGTAAAGCAGAGGATTTGGCGTTGGGTGTTGGGGAGACAAGGGCCAGTGGCGGCCCACCTTGGAAACTTCAGCTTCTGACGTGCTAAGTTTCAAGAACCACGGGGACCCCATTGGGCTCTGGCGGTCAGCAGGATGGAGACGGGCTCCGCCAAGTGGTTCTCGGGACTGGAAAGCAGCAGGGCCCTCCAGGAGAGGCAGAGACTGGTCTGGGTGATTGTCCCCCAAACTCCCCCAAAGGCGGTCCCAGGAGGCACCCCTAGCAGGTCACAGAGTAGGCGCGTCCTAGGATGCACTAACTTGGGGTGCCTTCGCTTCATGCCCAGAGCGATGGGGTGTGCCACCCTGGGGGCACCAACACACAGAGTGCCGTGGAACGCCAGCTTTGTCTCCTCGACCTGTGTTGTCAGGACATTACCACCCCCTCTTGTGGATGAGCAAGAGCGAGGCTCGGAGAGGTGATGTAACTTGCACAGTGGTCAACAGCTAGTGCACGGTGTGGGGTGGGGGGGGTTCATGCCCTGCTCTGTCCCGTTCTAGAATAAATGCTTTCTTCCTCACTGGCGTCTCCCTTAAGGACTCACTTTTAGCCAAATTCCTCTCAAAAGACACTAAATATTCTCCTGTACCCTCCAATTTCTCTGTCTATGGGAACTGGAGGCTGTCCCTAGGGAAGTCCTCAGGACTGAGAGTTTCTTGGAATCTGAAGAAACTGCTTCCCCCAGGACAAGGCACCCAAGTGTTCTGCCCGTGTGTCCACCTGCACCTGTCATCTTTCCAATGGGTCTGTGGGGGAGGTGCAGCCTCCAGGAAGTCAGGACAGCCATGACAAAGTCTGGCCCTTGCTGATTGCAGCAAGGAAATTGGCCAAGTCAGATTGCAGTATGTCAGAGAAGGTTCCTCAAAAATCAGGCAGTGAGGGAGGGAGAAAAGAGGGTATCACACCCTCCAGGGGTGTGGCACCCTGAAGGCCTCAGGGAGAAGATGACCATAAATGCAAGAAGTTGCTCTCTGTCGTGCGTCTACAGCCACGCGGAATCTGCACACAACCCAAGTGGGCTGCCCTCGGTCCACATGGGGATGTGAATTTTGGTTGGGCGACAGGTGGAGTAATAATGATCATCACGGCTGTTTGTGGCGTCTGCACAAGTTTCCCATGTCTGCTGGAAGAGTGTCCCTGTGCCCTGGGCCGCTTAAAACAACACAAATTTCTTCTCTCCGTTCTGGAGGCTGGAAGTCCACAGCAGGGCTGTGCTCCCTCCAAAGGCTCCGGGGGAGGATCCGTTTCTTGCCTCTTCCATCTTCTGGTGGCCCCAAGTGTCCTGGGCTTGTGGCCACATCACTCCAGTCTCCGCCTCTGTCTTCACATGGCCTCCTCCAGTGTGCGTCCTCTCCCTTCTCTTCTCTTCTCAGGACACTTGTCAGCGGATTTGGGGCCCAGGCTAATCCAGGATGGTTTCATTTCAAGACCCTTAATTACACCCACAAAGACCCTTTTCCCAAGTAAGTTTACATTCACAGTTCCCAGGTGGACATACCTTTTTCGGGGCCACCATTCAACCCACAACTGTGCCCTTCGCGTGTGCCAGGCATGAGCGAGCAAGGGAGGGCTGTGGGAGCGCCATCTCGTCGGCACTGGCTATTTTGGAGGTGAGAACACCAGCTTCCGACGGGCCAGGAACGCTGAGTTGGCTGCGAAGTTGCACTTCCATCGGCCACAGTCACTTCCCGGGTTTCCTCTCACAAGTAAGAGGGGCAGTTTGCAAAGCGCACATCCAGCTCCTCTCAAGGCGTTTTGCAGGGGGAGGGGTGCACGAGTACCGCACCCACATACGGACGTGCACTACATACACAAAAGTTTGAAAGCCAACCATCTGGCTCATTTTACAGATGGGGAAACTGAGGCTCAGAGGGATGGAAGCAGGATGATTTGCTCAGGGTCCCAGGGTCAAGCAGCCTGTCAGCGGCAGACAAAGGATCAGAGTGAGGGCCTCCGACTCCGAGCGCACAGTTTCCACCTGGCTGACCCCAGGGGAGGTCAGCTGACCCCAGGAGGTGGTTCAACCTGCCTTGAGCCTGGTCCCGAAAGCCTGTCTTCAGACACTTCTCAGAACTTAGGATGTGAGGCTTCTGGGAGGAAGCTCGGGGCTCACATGCCGGGGCGGCACCTGCACAAAGTCGCGTCAGAGCAGATCCAGACCCGCTGCTCACAGCAGAGCCGAGGCGGGTGCTGTTTGTGCTCTCCTGGGACACGCTTACCCTACAGAGAGCAAATCCGCTCTCAGCCCTGAGCCAAAGTCTGCAGAAAGATATTTCTTACTGCCTCGCTGGCCTTCCAGAGCCCCGTGGGAGACAGAGGCCATTACCGTTTCTTCTGATGGGCCCATACCCTCCAGACCGAACAGCCACATCGTACGAAACAGGGTGCACCAGAGGCGGCACGGAGAAAAACCATTTTATTCCAGTGGACAGTTTGGCATCTCCACTTCCAGGTTAAAATTCTGCTCCTGTTTCAGACCGAGGAGCAAAGGCGATTTTCATTCATTAGCTCATTTGTTCATTCATCCAACAGATATTTATTGAGCACCTGCTTAGGGTCTGCTGCTTTCTTAGCGCTGGGCCCTCATCAGCTCCCCATCAAGAGGAAGGTGGACATTAATCTGATAATCCCTCAAATGACCACATAATCACAGCATAGGAGCTTCGAAGGACAGACACAGGGGGCTGCAGGAGCTTGCACAGGCAGACCTGGCGGATCTCACTGGGCAGGACATGCTTCTCAGAGGAAATGGCACTTGAAATGGAACTTTAAGGATAAGTAGGACTTGGGGGAAGTGGACCTGGGGAGGAGGGGAGCCATCCCAGCAGAGGAAGAGCACGTGCAAAGGCCCTGAGGTGGGAGGACACAGGGTTAGGAGGTAAGCAGGCCAGGGTGAGTGGGTGGGGATCACAGGTGAGTGCTGGGGTGGGCCGGGCCAGAGGGTGGAGGGGCTTGGGGGCTGCAGTAGGAGTGTGGATTTAATTCTGTGCACAAGCAGAAGCCTTTGGAGCACTTATTTTAAATTAATTTTTTTATTTTGAGATAATTGTAGACTTGCATGCAGTTGTAAGAAATAACGCAGAGACCCCACGCACCTTTACCTGGTCCCCTCAGTGGTGACAGTTTGCAAAACTGTAGAGCAGTATCAGCCAGGATATTGCCATGGATACAACCCACTCACTTCATTCAGATTTCCCCAGTTGGCTTGCACTTGTGTGTGTTTATGTGCGTGTGTGCGTGTGCACGTGTGTGTTTAGAGCGATGTGGTTTATCCCGTGTGCAGGCTCGTGTATCCAGCCCAGAGTCCCGTGGAGCATTTGCAGCAGGAAAGAGCCACGGGACCTGACTGATCATCGGGGAGGTGCGGAGACAGTGTGAGAGGCCCCAGAGCACGCGAAGATGGGTGAGGAGGCAGACGTGGTCCTCCAGAAGGAGACGGAGGTGGACCGGGGGTTGCGACATCCATGGGAGAACCGGGCTTGAGAAGTTTTGGGCGAGAATCCAAGAGCAGACGCATAGACTTGAGGAGGGAGAGGGGCTTCAAGGACCCACCCAGGTTTCTGGTTTTTCCTGGGAGGCCCCGAGTCATGCTGGGATGGAAGAAGATGCTTACAAATGAGGCTTCAACCAGCTTGAGTGGTGGCCACATGATGTGGTCAGTCTGACAAGGGCCCACGAACTGAAAGGGGCCCCTCACCTCCTGTCCACAGAGGTCCAGGGTGAGTCTGTCCCCAGAGTGCAACCAAGGAGACAGGAAGCCCCCCTCGACCCACTCCCACCCCAGCCCACTGGACAACGGCCTTGTGCTTGAAATGGGAGCAGAATCAGTCCACACCCGAAACCCCGAGATGCCGTGGGGTCGTGCCATCCAGACGCTGGGGCCTCTTCTGTGTCTGTGCGTGTGTCCTGGAGCCGGTATGCAGCTGGTCACATTTTCAACTACTAGTTAAAAGAGAAAGCAAATAGTTCCTAAAAATGAAAGTGTGAGAGATAGGGCTCAAGTTCCTGCTGACCACCCCGTTACTGGTCCCCGTCGCCCGCCCCACAGGTAACCTCGGAGATGCCTCTGGTGTGGGGACTCTGCGGCTCCGAGAGACAGAGACACCTCCACACTCAGGACTGAGACTCACCCATCCCGTAGGAAACGTGCCGTCGTGTTATTCTTCTGGAACGGCTTCAAAGTAACGACAGTGCCGTGTGGGTATCACAGAGCCCCTGACAGCATGTGACAGGCAGGGCACTTCACCTCCGGTCCTCCTTCTGAAAACCCAAACCCTGGTCTGATCACGAGAAAAACATCAGGCAAACCCAGATCGGGGGGCGTTTCACAAAACCCCTGAGCTGTATCCCCAGATGGTCCAGATCACCAAAAATAAGAAATGGTGGAGAAACTGTCAGAAACCAGAGGACCAAGGAAGCGTGAGGACTGAATGCAAGGAGGGCATCCTGGAGGGCATCCTGGAGGGGGAAACTGGGGCGCTCTAATAAGTCTAGAATCTACCGAATAAGAATGCACCAGTGTGCGTTTCTCACTTTGGACAAGCGTCCCCCGGTCATGCAGAATGATAACATTATGGGAAATTCAAACCGGGCGAGGGATGTGCCGGCGCTCTCCGTGCTGTCTTTGCAGCTCACCTTCAGAGTTCAGGGGCGCCCCTTGAAGTGCCCAAGGAGCCCCGGGGAGCGATACACACGGACGTAGCCAAAGGAAAACATTCAAATTTCCTTTCCAGCTCTTCTGCCCCAAACCCGCTCCTCAGTAGCTAGAATGTGATGCGATTTTTCCTCATCTTTGGGAGTTCTTTTAAAAGAATATTGAAATGCCTTATGACTCATCCTTGTGGAGGGGTCCTAAACGAGGGGTCTCTGGAAAGATTGACACTTGGTCATATTTCAAATAACATAAACCCACACGGTCTGAGCTTCTGCCAGGTGCCAGGCCCTCAGCCTCCTCACACCACCCCGGGGAGCAGGAACTGTCAATAGCCCCACTTTCAAGAGGAGGAAAATGAGGCCCTGAGTCACAGCCTGCAGGGGTGGAGCTGGCGTTCGTGCCTAGGACCCTGGTGGCTAAGCCCACGCCAGTCACCACCACGTAGCGACAGCCCTGGGCTTCTCTTCCACTGGGGTACCTGAGTACATGCCCTTCTCTCTCTCTCCCTCTCTCCCTCCTCTTTCTCTATCCGTGGACCAGCAGCATCAGCATCACCTGGGAGCTGGCTGGAAAGGCAGGACCACAGGCCCGGAGCTGCCAGGCCAGAATGTGCATTGCAAGGAGCACCGGTGGCAGCTGGTGGCTCACAGCCTGAGAAATCTGCTTAGACATTCTCCCCTCATAAGGGACTCCAGTGAGGGGTCCCCAGGGCCATTTGACTCCAGAAGACGGGCTGGGCTGGGACAGAGACTCGAAGAGCCTCCGTGATGGGGCTCAAGATATTTGGGTCTCCCTCCTTCCAGCCCAGGAAGTGGCTTTGCAAAGCTTCCTCAGAACCCAGCCCTGGGAACTCTGGCATGGCCAGTCCCTCACATCCCTGGGGAGGCCACTCTGCCAAGCCAGGCGAGGCCAGGGGAGGACGTATGTAGTCGTCCACACTGGCTCCTGGTACTAACCACATGTGGTCCCCATCGAGGAGTCCCATGGGTGGCCAACCCCCATCCCAGCGATGCAGCCACAGACCCAAACACTTGGAGATTTAACCTATCTCCAGCATGAAGCAAGCGCTGGGCCAGGGGTCCTGCAAAGTGGAGGGTGTGCACGCAGGCCCTCAGTGGGAACCTCTGCCGTGTGTGGGTGGGGAAGCTTCTGGTGAGGATGTGGCCCCTGCAGCCTAGATTCAGGTCCTTTTCCGTCACTCACCCCGCTGTGGCCTTGGTACCCTGCCACACCAGTCTCCCAGCCCCCACTTCCCCATCTGTAAAATAGAACGCACTGTGATCATTTCCATCTCACGGGGAGTGGTGAGGATGAAATGAGATGCTGCCTGGGGAGAGATCATCCTAGCTCCCAGCTCAGACTCCATGAACGTTAGCCAGAGAAAGGTCGAAAGTGGAAGGACAAGCTGGAGAAGCAAAACTGGGGCATGGCGGAGCGCGGCGAGGGGCTCGAAGGCGGCTCTGAGGGGCCCTCAACGGGAAGGAGGGGGCCGCCCCCAGCGGTGCCATGCCAAGGGGACACCACCCAGGAGGAAGCAGACACTCCCAATGTTTGTGGAAAACAAGCTCTCGGCCCATGGGTGGCAAGGCAACCTCAGGGCCGGGACCAGCCCCATAATCCCAAGGCAGACAATCGACAATCCCAGTGAGAAATGAAAATCAGGGCCCTTTTTCAAAAGTTGAGAATTTCAAGACCAGGACACAGAGCTTTAAATCAAGGGTAGGGTCCTTTGGAGCATGGGGCCCTGTGTGCCCACCCAGGTGACATGCCCATGAAGCCAGCCTTGCTCAGGGACCTGTCTGCCTTCAGAGAGTGAAACTGGAAACCACTGTTAACAGATGCCTTTATCCAAACAGCCTGGCCCCTCCATCCTCCCCCCGTGGCTCCCTGTTGGTCAAAGTGCAAATCGATCTAGAGGTCAGAGTGGCCCACACCATTATCAAGAGGGGCAGTGGGAGGAGGGGAGTGGGCTCTGGGAAAAGTCAAATTGTCACCAGGCAGCTACAGGAGATAAGCCAATCAGTGGCCGACAGCCAGCATGCTAGCAGACATTTGCCATAATGCCAGAAATGGTGCTTCTCTGCTTCCTGTGGTACTGGAAGAAAACCAGCGCACGCACAGGGGACGTCCGTGCTGTTCCTGGCAGCAGGCAGGCACTCTGAGCCTTCCACACTCACCCTAGGCACACTGCAGGATGGAGCCCAGCATGAGGTAGGACACCACGTGGCACCAGGGCACCTTCCCGGGATGTCCCTGGGATGCCTCTGGCCAATAACCGCCAGGAGGACAGGCTCTGAGCCTGCAGACTCAGGACACACACTGGGGACGGTTCCATGGAGGTGCACAGAGGGCAGGGGGATAGAGGCGGACCCCTCAGAACAAAGCGAAGAGACCCTGGTGTGGCTGACAGCAAGGAGGCAGCCAGGGGCCCGTGGGTGGGGAGGCCGGATGGGAGGAGGACCGTGGGAGCACAGGGCAGGATTAACTCCTCATCTGACAGCCAAGGCAGCGCCAGCAGAGGTGGCTGCAGACAGAGACCAGACCCCATCCGCAGGGTGTCCAGACTCCGGGACGAGCACAGATGGACAGCGCCCCCTGCCAAGTCCCCCCAACGCTGTGCAAAAGTTCTCCTAACACACGTGGTGACCAGCCACAGACCCCAGCCCCGGGCCCACGCCCGATGCTGCTCCCCGGGGGCTCTACGAACCTGTGATGTGACACTATCAATGCCTACATCCTTCAGAGGAGGAGCCTGAGGGTCAGAGAGGAACCATCTCCCTAGGTCACACAGCCGATCAATGGTAAAAGCAATATTTAACCCAGATTCGGGTCACATCCAGGTTCTTCCAGCTTTGAAATGAGGCTTTGGGCCCAGCACGTCCGTCCCTCTCCTGCTCGCACAGGGGAGCAGACTCTGTGTCTTTCTTCTTCCTGCTGCCCAGAGAGGGCAGGGGTCCAGGGAGATCCCTGGGTGACAGGGACACAGTGGGGGTGGCGGGGGACAGGAGTGATCACTGGACTCAGTTCTTCTAAGTCAACTGAAATTTGACTTCTGGAGGGAAATGCTGGGCTCCCTCTGCCACCGCAGGGTGGGGTCACAGGGGCTGGAGCTCAGAAGGGTTGCGCTCGGTTTAGCACTCCGCCGTTGCTGCCCTGAAACTCTGCATGGCTTCTGGACAGAGGCCTGCATCTTCGCTTTGCACCATTGCAATCTGCTGCCCGCCACCCCCCATCCCCCGACAGACCGTGAAAAGCCAGAGGCCCGCCCCCGGGGAACTTTCCAGGGCCGCAGGTCTGTCCACACTGCTCCGTTG
The DNA here is from genome assembly GCF_021613505.1 of Equus quagga. Classification (NCBI taxonomy): domain Eukaryota; kingdom Metazoa; phylum Chordata; class Mammalia; order Perissodactyla; family Equidae; genus Equus; species Equus quagga. The sequence continues at coordinate 105,977,017 of NC_060278.1, read as the reverse complement.
ATGCGCTCATTGTCAGAGCCCGCACGGCCCTAAACGGGGCCCATTGCAGCCCCTGGAGAACTCGGCTCCCTCTGGAGCCCCCAAGACCGGGGTGGGGCCTTGCCAGGTACCCCAAGGAGACAGTCCCCCTGAGGGTCTGCCGTCTACCTGGCACTTCCAGGAATCTGCCAGGCCCCCTCCCACTCCCCATCTCGGGACGTCTCCCTCTCCAGGGCGTGGTGCTCCCCCTTTGCCCCCAAGGTCTTCCTTCTGTCCACCTACGTGGGGGAGGCCCTGACCCCCCACCCCACACACACACCCCCTACCTGGGGGAAGCCCTAACCCCCCACCCCACACACACACTGGCTTTAGGATTTCCGTCCGTCGGCTTCTCACCCCAGGGTAGCATGGGATGGGGAGGTGTTCACACCACTCCGCTGGGGTCACCAAACGCGGAGACAACTGCCATCTTTGCCACCACTCTCTGCACCCCGCCCATCTCCCCGAGAGCATTCCCGCATCTTCTGGAAACAGCACTTAGAATTTTCTTGCAGGATCCCCCACCCTACTTGAATCCCTGTGGTCTGGGCAGGGAAACCCCACTCCTAGCATCCAAGGGTGGACACGTGACTGAGGCCTGGCCGGTCAGCTTATTCCGTCCTCCAGGCCTCAGCGACTGGTTCAGGGATGAGAACACGACCCACATTGGTACCATCTGAGTTAATTCTGTGAAACTGTTGAGAAGAAAGGATCTGACTTTCTGCTGGAAGGGGAGGAGGGAAGATGCAAACCTGGAGCTGCCAGGGGCTGACTGGAGAGGAAGACAGGGCCAGAGATGGAGAGAAATCAGGTCCTGATGACAACATTTGAGCCCCTGGATCCAGCTGTGCCTGAACCCAGACCCAGAGCATTTCCGTTACGTAAAAATTGTTTTCTTAAATCAGTTGAGTCAAGTTTTGTGTCACTTGTGACAGAAAGAGCCACAAGCAGTATGTTGTCTCCTGCTGAGAAAGACAGAGCTGCACGGGAGCAGAAGCCACACTTTGCTCCCAAACATGGTGCCCAGGACTTGGAGAAATTCTCAAAGCTGGCCAAAGCGAGGATTTGGAAAAGAGCCTGTGCTTCTCACTGACGTTTCTTTCTAAGGCAGTTTGGCCAGGAGTCCTCCCAGAGTGCTCTTACCATCCCCCAGAGCACAGAGGCCCCCTGCATAATTCCCTTATCTTGAATGTGGGCAGGACTGTGGATACGGCGGAATATCATTCCCACGGGTAAGTTCCAAATTAGCTGACTTGGAGTTCACCAAAAGGGAGATTGCCCTGGGTGGGCCTGACCAAATCAGGTGAGCTTTTAAAAGGTACCAGGCCCTCCTGAAATCAGTGACTGCAAGTGTGAGAGGCCTAAGGAGGGGCTCACGTGGTGAGGACCCGCAAGAGGCCTCTAGAAGCTGAGAGCAGTTCCTGGCCACCAGTTATCGGGACAACGGGGTCTCAGCTCAGAATTTCCCAGCAACTGGAGGGAGCTTGGAGGCAGTTCTTTCCTCAGTTGAGCCTGGGGAGGAGAACGCAGCCCAGCCGACACCTTGCCTGCAGCCTGCTCAGACCCAGAGCAGGGAACTCAGCTAAAACATGCCAACTCTTGACCTGGGGTCACCCGCCATAATAAGAGGGTATTGCTTAAGCCACTAAGATTGGGGTAACGCATTACGCAATATTGAAACGAATACACTCCCTCTGCCCGGCTGGCTCGTCTCCGCTCAGGTCTCTGCTCCAATGTTGCCTCCCCAGAGGCCTTCCGTGTCCACCCTGACTGGGGAGGCTCCCATCCCACCAGCCTGCGGCTCCCACCTGCTCTGATGGTCTCTAGCCCCTCTGCCTGCCCCGCGGTATACACCACATCCCAGCGGGTCTATCACCAACCTCCCCTTCTGTCCTGTCTACACCGTGCGTTGGGGTGGACCCTGGAGCATGAGGAGACACTGGCTGAACAAATGAACAAATGAGCGAGTGAGTGACGAATGAACGAATGAATCAACAAGCAGGTGACGAAGCAGCACCCGCTTTAATTGCCCTGAGGGCTGCCAGCTGCAGCTCTTGCGGGGGGCAGATAGGAGTGTGGTTTCCGAAGTTCCGGTTCCTCCCGAGAGAGCAGCGAGCGGCGGAGCCCGCCCCGCGACCTCGGCGACCTCGGCGACCTCTGCGGGGCGCCACATCCCCTCCGGGCGCGTGCGAGCAGGGCCGGCGGGCGGCACCAGCACAGACCCCGGCCCTGGGCTCCCGCCTCCCCCGCTGGTCTAGAGACGCCGCGGGCGTGCCCGGCTGGCTCCGACCGTTTGGGGTTCGAGCTCAGACGGGTCCTCAGCACGTGTTCTCCGGAAACAAGCTCTGGAGCAGGGTGGTCTTCCATCGAGACGCCCTCCCCCCCCCTCCTTCCTGGGTCGAGCTGCCGGGTAGAGTGGGCCCCGTCGGGGGCGTGGCCAAGCCGGAGCAGGTGGCACCTGGCGACCCAGGGCCGCGGGCGGAGGGCGGTGTCAGCGGTCCAGGGGGCGTTTTGCACGGTGATGCTGCACCGCTGGGGGTGCCCGGGAGGAGCCGCGGGCCCCCCTCCCTGCCCCGAGCAGACCCTGAGTCTCCCCACCCCCACCGCCGGCCGCACTGTGGAGGAAGCAGAAAGAGCCTAACGCGGGCCACCCCGCAGGGGACACGCAGCCCTATGAGCAGGCCAGAGCCAGGGCGAGGGGCCAGCGCCGGGGCTGCGGTGGGGGGGCCCCGGGCTGGCTGGCTGGGGGGTCCTGGGGAAGGCACACCCCTGCCAGGCCCATCGCTGGGCTCGTGTCCACAGGCCAGGCATGGCCCAGGGGCCACGACGTCGCGCCGGGACGGAGAGGGGCCGGAGTCTTGCTCGCCCTGCGCGCCGCCGCCGCCTTCCTCCTGCACGGGGGCGCGCACAGCGGGTGTCCGGGCAGCGCGGTCTTATCTCGCCCCGGCCGCCCGGCCTGGCTGCTGGCGCCTTTCGTCACCTGCCCCCGGGCCGCGGAAGCCGCGCGCGCCGCCCTCGGAGGAGAAAATCCCAACCCACGTGCCAGCAAACTGGCCGCAGCCAAGGAAAACTTAAGCTCCGGCGGGCGGCACTCAGTGATGCCCAGGCGAGGGACTGGACCGGTGACGCGCTCCTCCGGGGAGCCCGCGCCCTCGGCCCACCCGGCCTGCCTCCCTCGCTCTAACCCGTTTGTCACCCAGGGGAGACCGTCCCCACTCTGGATGGAGCAGGGTTGATGGACAAGAGCCGTCCGTGTCCACTGACCTCCAGATGTTGGCCGGTCATAAGTCAGCCCTAACGCCATGAGGGCAGCTGCACGGTGCAAGCGGTTCATTGGCGGCAGCCAGAGAGTGAAGAAATGGGGGAGAGGAAGGCACGGGTGTCACCCGCAGATGCTGGGCCTCGGTTTCACAAAGTTAGCAGAGTGACCCCCCGACGCCCCCCCCCCCCCCCTTAGGTAGCTCTCTGACTCTCTGACTCTGCTGGAGGAAGGCACCTCCTCAGCCCAACCCAGGAATCACCTGGGGAGCCTTAAAAATGCAGGTGCCTGGGCCCAGTCCAGAGATTCTGAAGCAAGTGGTCTGGGGGCATGGCCTAGGCATTAGGATTATAAAAGCTTTGGATGACTCTAAGGGCAGTCAAGGTTGAGAACGCAGGTTCCAAGGTTCCAGGTTCAGGAACAGAGCCATGGCCCATGGGCCTAAAGTCTGGACTCTACCCAACTGCAAGGACCACAGAGTTTGAGGTGTGAGCTGAGGCCTGGAGTCCACAACCAGTTGTGCAGTGCACAACCTGTGCAACTGGACACAGTAGCCCTGATAGTGGCAGGGGAGGAACTGAGCATCCAGCCCCCTTCGTTGATAAATAAGGACACGGAAGTGCAGGTTCAAACTCTGGTCCTGCTGTTTGTTCAGGGAATTTGTACTCAGTCCCTCCAACCCCCTGGTCTTGGGAAGGACACAGACGGAAAACAGAGAATCTCACAGATGAATATATAATGTCATTTGATAAGTGCGTGTGATGGAAAAGATCAAAAAAGCAAGCGTGGAAAGCAGAATAACACTCCGCCAAAGATGTCCACGCCCCGGTCCCCAGAACCTGGGACCGTGTTGGTTACATGGCTCAGAGGCCTTAGGCCGCAGCTCGAGTCGAGGTTAGTAAACAGCTGACCTTTGGTTTCCACAGATCACACTAGATTTTATTTTTTTTCCTAATTTTAAACATTAGGAAAGTTGGTATACGTGACAGTTTCATATGCATGGATTGGAGGGTCTTAGGGCTGTGGCATCACGTGGGCAGGAAAGAAGATAAAGAAACCCGTGAGAAATCATAGAATAAGTGAAATGCAAAGCAAATTGGAGTGACCCACTTTTAAGGAACATTTAAAGATGGTGGGGGTTTTTTTCGATTTCTACTCATTTGATGTTTCGAGTGTTTTTTTCCTTCTTCTTCTCTCCCCAAAGGCCCCCAGTGCATAGTTGTAAATTTTAGTTGCAGGTCCTTTTAGTTGTGGACGTTTCAGTTTTTATCGAGGAAATCTTTGTTTATTTTGACTGATCCATTCCTTATTTCCATTGAGGTATAACTGACACCTGACGTTGTGTTAGTTTCAGGTGTGGGACATCACGGTTCGCTGTTTGTGTGCGCTGTGAAGCGATCGCCACAGTAAGTCTGAAAGCTGACATCCCTCACGGACACGGTTATAACACGTTCTGCTTTTTCCCTGTGGTGAGGACTTCAGGCTCTGCCCTCAGCTGCTTTTCCACATGCGCTGCGGTGCTGTTCCCTGCAGCCACCGCGCTGGGCGTGACGCCCGGGACTCAGCGACCCAAGCAGCTGACCTCATGGAGAGATCACCCCGGACTCTCCAGGTGGGGCCAGTGTCATCAGAAAGAGCCTGAAAAGCGGAAGAGGACGCATATCTGATGTTACCCGTCGGTCACACCTCAGGAGGAAAAGCGGACGAGAACGGAGGGAGCCAGCGAGATGAAGACGGCCGGGTGACAAGGGAGGCCAGGGGCCCCGGGCCGCGTGCTGTGCTCTCAACAACCCCAGTGAGCAGGAGTCGGTGCCCCGGAGCCTTGGGACGGGAGCGCAGCCTGTGGCACCTCGGGCTAAGCTTTCGGGGACCCTGAGCAGAGAGGTGCCGAGCCCCCCGCACCTCCCACCCTTAGAAACTGTGCTGATAGCTGGCTGCCATGTTAGTACCACATTGTGCTTGTTACACAGCAGCACGTTACAGCGGCAGATGGAAAGCCCACAGCCAGTTCCCCAGGGCCAGTGGAGTCTGGTCTGGGTCACAGTGGGCTTCCTGCAAAAGCAGCCTTTGAGGTGAGACCCACAGGATGAACCTCGCCGACTTGGCAAAGGGCAGAGGCAGAGGGAACAGAAGGTGCAAGGGCCCTGAGGCAGGAGGAAATCAGCTCAAGTGAGAAAAGGAGGGAAGCCCAGTGCGACTGGGAGGCAGACCCCGGGCACGTCGCTGCGCTCTCTGAGCCTCAGTTTCGTCCCCTGCGAGGTGGGATTATAGGAGCTTTCCCTCACTATGAGGGTGAGACGGGCCTGCAAGCTGTGTAGCAAAGCAGCTGGAGACGTGGGCCCCACAGCCAGCCCAGACCCGGGCTCGAGCTCCAGGTCTTCTGCTTACTGCCTGGGTGACCGTGGGAGGCTGCATCCCCTCTCTGAGCCTCAGTTTCCCCATCTGCCAGGCCACTGTCAGTCTTAGATAAGAGCATGTCAGTGGTGCTCAACAAATGCTGGCTATCATTGTCATCGTTTTCGTTAGGAGACGGGGACCCAAAGTCGGACAGGAACGTGCTCAGGGTCCCCCAGAGACTGGTGGCCGCACTGGGTAGAAACGAGTCTCCCGATCCGGCTGTGGACCCCCCAGCTTCTCCGTCTGAAGGCCGCACCAACCGAGGCGGCGGGACTCAGCCAGGAAGGCTGTGTGCGTGCACACACGTGCATGCAAGAGCATGAGGGGGAGCCAGAGTGTGTGTGTAAAGGTACATGTGTGAGTGTGCTTGGTGGTGTTGATGAGACAACATGGCCTGGGGGACAGACGGACGGTCATCAGTGAGTCCTTGTGCCTGGTCAGCCCGGCCCCCGGGGAGGGGGGGACAATACTCACCAAGAGGCTCCTGGCCCTGGTGGGCTCCTTACAGCCACAGGCCGTCATTTCAGACAGTGTCTGTCCAGGGAGCAGCTGACCCTCTGGGGCGCGTTTCACGGGGATGGCGGGGCGGGACAGGAAGTGACCCTTCTCCTCAGGGAGTCGCGACCCGGCTCTGTGCTCGTGGCTTCACGTCAGCACAACAGCCGTATTATTCACATTACAAATGAGGAAACTGAGGCTCTGGGAGCCCGGGAGACCCCAGTTCTGCATCTCCGCTGTGCTCAGAGCCCTTGCAGCATTGGCTGCGGCTGCAGCCATCAACAGGCCGTGTGCCCCTCCCACCTCTTGGATCTGAGCTGGTCCTGTAATTCGCTTTGGCCAACAGAATTGCCGGCAGCGATGTTGTGCCAAATCTAAGCTCATGCCCCTGACAGCCTTGCGTGCTTCTGCCCTCTCTCGGACTCCTGTCCCCATCAGGAGAACAAGCCTGGCAGAGAAGGAGCGACAGGTCACCCAGCTGTGCCCTCACCTAGATGATCGTTAGCCATGCCCCAGAACAGAGCCTCCAGCTGGCCCAGCAGGCAACTGCAGAGCGTGAGGGACCCCAGCTCAGACCAGAAGAACCATCGAGCTGATGGTTCAGGCTAAATTAACTCACTGAATCATGTTGTTTTAAACTTTGGGGTCATTTGTCACCCGGTGGTAGCTAACTGATACCCATAATCATACAGCTGTTGAGTAGAGTAAGTTTCAAACCCAGGTTTGTCTGACTCCAGAATTCATGCTCAACCCTATATTCTGCCATCCCCCAGCGGGGAAATGAGCATGAGGGTCCAAAGCCGCTGATGGTCCCGCTCTGGCCTCACACGCTTCAGTCTTCGTCTTCGGGGAGCACGCCCAGTGCCTGCTCTCTCCACCTGGGAGCTCCTGCCTGGCTCGGGCCCTTTCACCCCCTTCTCTTACCACAGTCCAGGCAGGGACCGAGCGCTGGCCGCAGCCTCGGGTGCCCCCAGCCTCCACCTAGATCAGCACTGTCCCCCCTCATTTGCGAAGTCCGTGCAGAGAGCTGGCAGAACGAACCCACGGTTTCGACACGTACACATCAGCGGCCACGATAAAAACCAGCTGGAAGGTTTAAAAATAGCCTCCCAGGCTGCCGGAGATGCCAGGTCCCTGGCCGGGAGGAGCAGCAGCCCCGCGGCGGGGGCACCATCTGCGGGGCAACAGCCGCCGCCGCATGCCCAGGAGACTCCCGGCCGGGCCCAAGACGCCCGAGAGCGTGGCCGAGCCTGAGCCCCTGGGAGCCCAAGCCCCCAGACAGGGGAGGACGGAGAGGAAGATGACACCGGGCCCAGGAGGAGGCGCTTCGTCCTCCCCCTTGTCAAACCTCTCTCTCCTTTCCCTCCTATCCCCCATCTCTCTCCTTCATCACCCCTGTAATTAAAGCTCGGGCCGTGGAGGGACAGGACCCACGCCCTACCCTCCCAGGCTGTGTGATCTTAAGCAGGTGACTCCACCCCATGAGCCTCAGTTTCCTCATCTGTCAGATGGGGCCCCTGCCTTGCTGGATGGTGCTGTGTCCGCAGGACAGCGCCAGTGAAGAGCTCAGCGGAGCCACCGGCAAGTCCGCGAGAGCCCCGTCTCCCCTCTTCCGAGAAGGCTGACGGTGATGGTGAGGACCCCCCGCCAGCCCCACGCTCGTCCTCTCCCTGGCCCCTCTCCCTGCTTCTGGCCCTAGGCCTCTCCTTCCCCCCTCAGGCCCCGACCTGGCCCCCGCAGGCTGAAGACAGACGATGAGCTGGGGCCTGTTGCGCTGAATTCCACCTGGGCGCAGCCTGCTGCCCTGCTCCAGCCGCACCTGGCTCGCAGAGGAAGCCTGGCCGGGCACCCTCCCGCTCCCCAGTCAACCCCTCACCCGCGGGCTTCCGGTTCACGCTGCATCCCAGCACCAAGCCTGGCGCGTCACACAGTGCTGCTCGATGAGCATCGCTGAGGGACTGAAGGAACGAGCGGGACTCCTGTTGTTCCCACTTTACAGATGAGAAACTGAGGTGGGCCGGCATGTGGCAGAATACAACCCTTGCAGGTTGAGGGAAGCCAGGCTTGGGGGAGTGACAGGTCCCACCAAGGTCCCAGTGGTGGGATTTGAACCATTTCACTGGCACCGAAGCCTGAGTCTTAACCACCAGCGACGCCTCATTCTCACATCTCTTCTAGCCGACTTCCACAGTCAGCATCCTTGCAGGTCAAAGCCTGTCATGCATGTGCTGTGTGGCCTTAGGCAACTCACATAACCTCTCTGAGCCTTGGTTTCTGCACTGGTAAAACAAAAAACAGACCTCAGGCAGAATTTCCCTCAGCTCATTTTTCCTCTGCTTTCTCAGCATCTAGCGCTGGCTCTGGCATGCAGTCTGTGCCAAATAAATCTGTTGATTAATTAATCAAAAGGACAAGTTTACCTTAGAGCATTGAAGTCTGCCCAGGAGCTCTCCAGTTGGGTGTCTCTGGGAACATATTCCTTCTCTCCCCACTTTAAAGAAACAGAAACTGCAAAAGGCAAGAGATGCACTGGGCATGTGGTTCATGCAAGAGAGACCGGGGAAGCCCATCGCAGACTCCCAGGCCCTCGGAGAAAAGACCTTTTTCCCACATCGAAACATGGGCGGGCGGACGTGCATCACCAGGCTGCCCGTTAATACGCAGCGCCGAAGCCAGACGGTGCACTGGTTGCCATCTTGGCAGCCCCAGCAGAGGCATCTGGTGACACGGACGCGTGGTCTGATGGCATCGGCTGGACGTGTCCATTTTCTCCAGCCCCATAGGAAGGCTGTGTGTCCCTGCTGTGCCGGCGCTGTGCCAGGCTCTGGGAGACCCCTCCGCGTGAGCCAGGCCCACCCCACCCTGAAGGCGCTCAGAGCTCGGGACCAGGTGGGGTCCCCAAGCTTCGGACCCAGTCCCTGAGGTTCCAGCAGAACAGCCCCAAGTTCCCGCGGGCACGTTCCCACGCCTGGGTGGGTGCTTCTGGAGACCGCAGAGAACTTTCCAGCAGAGTGCACCCCTGGGGCCAGGGTCCAAGGCCGCAGCTGTCGGGGGAGCCCCAAGCCCCTTGCAGGAACCCCAGGGGGCAGCCTCCTGTTCCTGCCCCGAGGAGAGGCCCTGGGGCCCTTGGCCGTCCTGCCATCCACCCCCAGGCTCCCCAGCTCTGCCCAGGCCCCCCGCCCACAGCGTCCTGCCAGGCTGGCTAAAAGCAGGCGCTGCGCCAGCTTGCCAGCCTCCGGTCCGCAGGGACAACCCTGACCCTGGGCTTCAACAGAGAGGCTGGGAGACACTTGCCTTAGGCTGTTTGTCCTGTCCCCACGTGGCTCCCGGCTGCTCCCAAGATGGGAACCAGGGTGTCTCTTTCATAGACTTTCCAGACCCTTCCTGCAGGTCCTACCACCGCTGCGGGCTGGAGTGTCCATGGGCCCGGCCAGGTCACACACACCCCCACGCCCCAGGGAGCGGGAAGGGCCCGGGGGCTCGCACTGGGCCCCCACACTCAGGAGGCCCCAACCTCGGTTTAATGCCCTGCTGTGGCCGTCTTCACAGTCTTGGTACGTTTTGAACGTGGGGTCACACATTCCCCTTTTGCACGGGGGCCCTAATTCTGCCCCACCCCTGAGATCCTAGAACTCCTGAAAAGCCTTCAGAAACGGGCAGCAGCAGAAACCGCAAATAGCCCCACGTCCCGACACCCACACCAGGGCCCGGGCACTCACTCCTGCACGTGCTCACCTCGCACGGCTGTGCTCACGGGGCCTCACGGGTGCCCCTGCACATGCACACACATGCATGTTTACATGTATGACAGCTGTCACCCTGGCCACAAGCTTCCTGCTGTGCGGGTGGCTCGGGAGACCTTGAAATGCCACCCCAGCACCGCTAGGCTGAGGAGAAAGCAGGGAGGGGCGAGAAAAGCCTGGAGGGGGTGTTGGGGCCAAGGGAGCACCCCTACCTCCCCCAGTCTCCCTGGAAACCAGGGGTGCCCCCCTCGCCCGGGATCCCGCTTAGTCCTCCCATAGCTCTCTGCAGGGTCCTCCGCACTGTACCCGCGGGGTCCCCGCAGCTGTCCCCGAGCTCAGGTCTGTGTTACGCCTATTTTAAGGATGGCAAAACTGAGGCTCCAGGAAGCAAAGTCGCCCGCTGGAACCAAGGCACGAAGGCAGGCAGACCCAGGAGCTCCAAGCCCCTCAGAGGCTCCTGACATGTGACAAGCCTCAGCCCACCTCACCCTGGCCCCCCGTGGGCTTGCCCCCTCCTGTTCCTCACCTGCAGGGGTTTGCTCCCCAGGTGGGGCTCCAGCTGGTTCAGAGGGGCACGTCCTCCCTCCAGGGCTCACACTGGCCCTCACAGGGACAGGTGGGGACAGGTCACTGCCCAGGGGTCCCCAGTGATCTCGAGAGCCCAGGGCCCCTCCCTCGGCCAGCCTTGCCCTCGACCCCACAGCCCAGGCGCTGGCAAGGGTCTGACCAGTGTGCCTGGGACCTGCCAACGGAGTCCAAGAGCAGACCCCCCCGGGGCATGGGGACTGGGGTGGGTGTGCTCACAGCTGGGATGGATGCGGCTGGTGCCCTGGGGCTGGCTGGGGCTCCCGTGGGGCTGTGGGAGTTCCCGGAATCTGTCTGCACCTGGCCTTCTCTCAAGATTGTAGATGGAGCCTTCTGAAGGTTCCAAATGGAACATTCCAGAAGTTCTAAACGGAGGCTCCTCTCCTGGGGGTGCTTCTCAGGGGGACTCCCCTTCGAGCCACAGGGCCAGCGTCCAGGCGGCTGGCTGGGCTGGGAGGAGGGGAGGCCGCAGGCCCGTGGGCCAGGCCTTATTTGGTCAGAGCCCGCGCCCGCTGCCTGGCCGGAGCTCCTGGGACCGGGAGGCCCACGCCGCCGAGCCCCCGCCACCCGCAGCTCGCCTGTCCCCAGCCTCCTCGCCAGCCCTGCCCTACCGCCAAGGCTGCGGCCCCAGGGAGCCCGAGATGCCGGGTCGGCCGAGGTGGCGGCAGCCCTGATCGCCACCGGGCTGCAGGGTCCCGGCTCCTGTCCATATATGGCCGAGGAGAGGCGGTGGCCACCCGCCCGCCCTCCTGGAGGGGCTGTCCCCAGCGGGGGGCTGGGCACTGGCGCTGAGGCCCCGCGTTCCTGTAGGAGCCTGGCAGGGGCCTATCTGACGGTGCTGAGAGTGTGCTGGAGCCTCCAGCGTGGGGAGTCACCCACCCGCCCTCCCCCGGGGCATGTGACTGGCAGCTCTGCGGGAGCAAGCGGAGGGCGCGCGGGCACTGGACCTGGGAGAGGGACGCAGGTCCGGGTCTGAAGCTCGGGCCGACCGGGCTGGGACCGCCCCTCCCGGGCCTCGGCTTCCTGATCTGGTACCCACCACACCCAGGGGGGGCCCGAGGGTGCAGGGAGGACGAGGGGCATGGAGGGGCGCCCAGGGGGGGTCACCATCGGCAGGGCCGCCAGTCTCCGAGTCCTGCTAGTGTCCTGACTCATCCATCTTTGTCACTTCATCCAACCTCACAAACACCAACCTACTTGGGTCTGCCTGGGCCTCTCCTGGTTTTAGCCCCGAGGGTCCTGCCTCCGGGCGACCAGGACAGTTAGTGGCTCGCCCTGCAGGTGGCCCAGCGCCACCAGGAGCTGGGAGAGGGGAGTGGCTGGCCGGAGCCCTTCCTTGACCCATACCCCCTCCACCCCACCCAGGAGAGGCCAGGGGAAAGCACAGGGCAGCCCCCTCTGTCACGGCCAATGACCGCTGGCAGGACCGAGGGAGGGTGGGGCTGCCGCTGGGGGGTGGGGCGAGGGAGCGGCCAGACCTGCCCTCCAATCCGGAGACCTGTGACCTCGAGCATCTTCTGGGCCCCAGTCACCCCGCCTCCTAAATGGGAGAGCCACAATAGGCAGCCATAGTCCAGCTTCGCGGAGGCCAGGCTCTGTTCAGAGCTGTGCACCCTCGGCAGGAAGGGCTGCTCACTCTGTGCAGACAAGGAGCAGAGCCCAGAGAGTTTGAGACAGCTGCCCCAGGTCACACAGCTGGGAACTGTAGAGCAAGGAATTGAGCCCAGAACCACCTGCTTCAGGCCCATGCGTAACACAGGAGACAGCGCCCTGCAGGGGTGGCATGCAAGAGCTCTGGGGTCAGCCCCTGAGGGCCCAACTCTAGGCTCCCTGGCCTGAAGGTCCCTTGGCCCTGGGCAAGTTGCCGGACCTGTCTGGGTCTGTTCTGCACCTACCACGTGGGGATGACAACAGTACCCCCCTCGCAGGTTGGTCGTTTACCTAAGAAATTTCTGTTAGGCTCCTACACTGGGCAGACACTGATCTAGACGCTGAAGATACGGCAGAGAACAGAACCCACAGAAATCCCTGCCTGGAGTCTATATTCTGGGTGGGAGCATGAAGACCCAAAACATAGCCCTCTGTTGGGGGAGGGAACAGAGCGTGAGGGGGGCGGTCCCCTTTAACGAGGAGGGAGCCTGCTGCCTTCGAGGAGAGGGCATTTGAGCAGAACCCAAATGAAAAGAGGGAGCAAGCTGTTCTGATTTCAGGGAGAAGAGCACTTTGGGCCCGAGGGAACAGCCTGTTCGAGGGAACAGCCAGTGCAAAGGCCCTGAGGCAGGATGAGGTTGGAGAGGCTGGAGCAGAAGAAGTGGTAGGAGGCAGGCATGCAGAGGTGGGCAGGGCTCCGGTTGTGCAGGGGATGAGAAGCCGCTGGAGGGTTTCAAGCAGAGTGAGGACAGGATCGCACTGAAGTTTTTAAAGGATCTGTCTCACTGTGTGAGGGAGGACGCAATGATCCGACAGGAGGCGAGCGTGGCTGGGCCCAGGCTGGGAGCAGGGCAGGAGGGGGAAGGTCTGATTCTGGAGATATTTTCCAAGTCAAGCTGACGGATGGGATATGGCGGGGGCAGAGGGGGAAGGGAGCGGGGAGTTGGAGAGGGTCCTGGGCTCTTGCGAGCACTAAGCGAGTTCACACCCCAGGAGTTCTTTCCCAGGGCCCGGACGGGGTGACTCCCGGTGACCATGACACTGGCTCCCTAAGCCGCATCCCACAGTCGTCATGGCGACTGAAGATGACGCACGGCGAGTTCAGCCCAGTGCCTGGCTGGCTGGCAAGGACCATCGTCACCGCAGGGTCATCCTCTCACCCCTGGCTCCCTGCTAAGCTCCAGACAGAGGGACGGGTCCCCTCGCCTGTCCTCAAATCCCGCAGTGTTGGCTCGTCTGGCCAGTCCTGGGACCTGGGCCCCCGTGAGGACACGGGATCCCTGCAGGAGGGAGGCGTGTCTGGTGGCTCCCGCCTCGGCCCAGGCATGGAGACAGGTCTCTGCCGCCAGAGGCCTGGCTTGGATGGTTTCCTGGAGTCTCCGAGATCTGGGGTTAGGCTCCATCATCCGGAGCTTCCTTTGTGAAGCCATTCGGGGCGCGGGCAGCCCCCTCAGAGGACTCAGGACCACCATCCGAGTCACTTCTCTTGGACACACAAATCCTCTCATGCTACCTGCCTTGGCCCCAAACTCTTCAATGGCTCCCCATTGCCCTTGAGATACAAACAACCCTAGGATGGTCCGTGAGGCCCCGTGGGGCCTGGCCTCCAGCCTCTCCACCACCATGATTCCCTCACACTCTGCTCTCCAACCTCTCTGGCCCCTGTCACACTCACTCTGGGCTGCCCTCTAGAAAGCCACTCCCCATTTCTTCCTTGCTAGCAAAACATCAGTTTGGTTGGACCAGCAACATCCCCTGCACCTGGGGACAAATCACGACTGGTCTAGTCACAGCCGCCCCATTGCCCTCTGCCAGATTCTTGCCTTCTCAGCCTCCTTTGCAGCTAGTAGCAGCCACGTGACCCAGTTCTAGTCAATGAGATGTAAGCTTTCTCCCTGCTGTCCTGCTTGTGCTGCTGCTGTGAGGTCAAGAGGCTGGAGCAGTGGCAGCCATTTTGTGATCAGGAAGCAACTGGTAAAAAGGACTAAAAACTAACACACTAAGGTGACTGAACAGAAGCATGGGGGGGACCAGGGTCCTTCGTGAACACAAAAAAGAGTTATAGTCAGGGGACAGGAGCATGGCTTCCGTGGTCTCCAACTCCTGTCCAGCCACGCCAAAATGACCCCCAGAATGACAGAGATGCCGGGCTCCCTGCAGGAGAGTGTTGTCAGGAGGGCCTAGGCGGAGCTGACAAACGCCGACCTGAGACTGAAAGTGCATGCAGTCAGACCACGGGGATCGGGGGGAAGCAGGCTGTGTCCAGGGGAGAGCCCTGGTCAGGACGACGGGAGCCAGACCCCCAGAGGGAAGCAGGAAGGCACCCTGCACCTGCTCAGGAGGCCTCCTTCGGGGGGCCCTGGAGAATTACGAGGAAGGTCAGGACCCACAGGCCCCATGGGAGGCCTCTGTCTAGTTCCCTTTCCTGTCACCATCTCAGCAAGCAATCTAACACTCACTGAATGAATGAAAAACCTCCTAGCACTTGTGTGCCAGTCACTACCGTATTTAACCTCCCACTGACCCTGGGAGGCAGTGACTGCTGCAGAGAGAGTCTGAAGAGTGCCTTCTCGAGACAGCCTGTGGGGAAACTGAGGCTCAAAGGGCTTTGGTAACTCACTGTGGCCAGGCCGTACGGGCTTTGCAACCAGAAGAGCTGGGTTTCAGACCCAACTTTGGCACTTGCTGGCTGTGTGACCTGGGACAAGAGACCCTCTCTGAGCTTCAGCCCGCTCCTCGGTGGCACAGAGAGGAAGATAACGGTCTGCCGCAGAGGGCTCCTGAGGGGTGAGCAGTGGTGTCCACCAAGGCCGACCACAGAGAACATGGTCTACACCAGGGGTCGGCAAACTAGCGCCAAACCCGCCCAACACCTGAATT
This sequence comes from Equus quagga, assembly GCF_021613505.1. Lineage (NCBI taxonomy): Eukaryota > Metazoa > Chordata > Mammalia > Perissodactyla > Equidae > Equus > Equus quagga. The sequence goes on along the minus strand of NC_060278.1, from coordinate 105,961,987 downwards.
CGTAAATGAAGCTTCGTGGGCGCCCAGCCGTGTGTGTACGGTTGAGGGCTGCTTCGGTGCCACGACCACAGAGCTGAGTCATTTCAACAGAGACGGGATGGCCCACAAAACTGAGGGTACTTACCGTGTGTCCAGACAGAAAGTTTCATCTACACCCCGACCGATCCGAGCATGAGATCCTGGCAGTGTCAGCACCGTGGGTTGGAGATGCAGGACCTCAGGCCCCCTGACTGGCACCAGAGACTGCATTTTAACCAGACGGCCCCGGCGGGGAAGATCTGGCTGGAGAACGACAGGTCTGCGCCACTGGGCAGGGTCGGGGGGCAGCCAAGTTGACGGGGAGAGGGACGAACGAGTTTGAGGGAGGAGGCTGCAGGCCAGGTTCCCGCCCCGACGCTCACCGGAGTCACCCAGGGAGCCCTCAGACGCACCGGTGCCCGCCAGGCCCGTCGGCGAGGCTCATTTCATTGGCCGGGTGGGGTCAGCCAGGGCACCTTGTGGAAACTGGTGCATTGATTGGATGAACGAAGGAGAGGAGAACGGGGGCAGTGAGAGCTGACACCCGGGGCACCCCCCTCCCCAAAAGGAAGCCCTCAGACCAAGAGGGCAGCCGAAGGGTTGCGCTGGATCTGTAGGATGCTTCCGGACGTGACTTGGGGACACGGAGAAGGAGGGAAGAAGAGAGAGAGGGGAGGAAGGGGAGAGGAGGCCAAAGGTCCCAGAGACTAAGAATCAGCTACGGGGACGTGGGGACAGAGGAGCACCGGGCGAGGGGCTGGTGAGACCCGCACCTCCGGGCGTTTGCCTGTCCAGCCCGTCTTGCCAGGGACCCAGGAAGGCCCTTGTCTGCGAATCCCAAACTCCAGACCCTCGGGGGCCACCTCTATGACTCCGACCATCTCCATCCATCTACCATTTGCTTCATATTTTTATTCAAAATGACTCACCTTATTTTTTTTTTACTTAAGTTTATTTTAAAAGAAAATTCTCTGTGATCCATGTAAACGGAAAAGGAGTGTCACTGCCACCAAGAGAAGACCACTCTGGAAATGAGCATGTGGGAGGCAAGCCATGCAGTAAACGCCGCTGCCTGCCCGCGGCTCGGAGCCGGAGCCCTGCCCTCGCTCTGCTAAGCAGGGGCTGAGCAGCTTGGGGACCGGCCGTAAAGACGCAGGCACCAGGCTAAACTGAGAAGAGGAGAAAAATTGTCAAAGAGGAAGGACCTTCTCCCCATGCCCCGCGCCGAGCCTCCTGTGGGCCACAGAGTCTGGGTCCCGCATTTCCCACACCCCCATCCCACAAACCCCTTCTTCAGAGATGGGGAGCCAGGGCCCCAAGCACAGAAGCCACCGTTCCCTCAGAGCTCGTGACACATCGACACTCACACCAGCCTCAGACGTGCCACCAGGATGTGTCCCCTCCCGTCCCCTTCTCAGGAGGCAGAGGATCTGCAAGCTCGGCCCCACGCCAAGAGCATCTCCACAGTCTCAGCCTCCTTGAAGCCGCAGCTGCCTGGAGCTGTCGCCATCCTTCCAGCACTTCCACCCTCGAGGCCACCGGCGCTTCTGCCCAGAGCAGACACTGGGGTTCTGGGCGTCACTTCAACTGCTCAGCGTCCATCGAGGCGGCGTGAAGGGCTGGGCTCCTTCCTCGGGCACACACAGAGCGCGGGCGGCTGGGTCTGCGGGCCGGGCCTGGCCGCCTCGAGACCAGCCACCAGTGGCCGGTCGTCAGGATGATGGCTCGCCCACATTCCAGAGCCGCAGGCTGGGGCATGCCTGCCGGGCAGTGGCTGGTGTTTACCGCCAGGCAGAAGCACAAAGGAGCCCTTTTGTCTCCAGGCCACACCCTGGTGACCGCACACCCCACGGAGCTGCAGGTCACCCTCTCTCTGGTGGGCAATTCTGCCTTCATGTTACCGAGCAACTGCGTGGGGCGGAGACCCCCCACTGCCATCGAGTTTGAGGTGGTGCCGCCTGGGTTCAGCCCTCAGCCCTGCCGCTCACCTCCTGAGGGACCTCGGGGGAAGGGCCGACTCAGGGCCTCATAAACACACAGCTGCAGAGCGGCTGTAAGGATTAAAGAGTAATCACGTTCAGCATTTCAAACAGTGTGAGCGCTCCACAAATGTTAGCACAGGGCATCTGAGTTTTTCTTTTTTTGTTTTTTCCATCTCCCACTTTCAAATAACTCCACTATGCATGTTTCTGTCCCTGAGGACAAAAATGTTTTGCCAAAAGATGAAACGCTGGGTTGGAGGGTACATGCAGTGTCACAGCCCTTGTTTCACGCAGACACAGTGATCTTCAGCATCTGAATCTGTTTACAGTGAAGCTGATGTGTCATTTTCCCCACATCCCTGCCAGCACTGGGTTTTATCATTTTATACTTGTTTTCTAACTTCATCGGCCTGTAGAGCAGCTCTCGTGTGCACCTGTTGCTCTGCCTGCCAGACTGTGCATTCTCCCAGGTAACAGTTAACTGTCGACGTTTCCTCAGGGATAAACATTTTGTTCAGCTCCTTTGAAGGTTTCTCAGACGGCATCTGCAACAGTTCCTGGCAGGTGCATGCTGGAAGCATCTTCCAAGCAGGAAGGGGGGACGAGAGAGGCTGCAGCTTGGGAAGGCAGTGACAGTCTCTGCCCCCACCCCCCATTGCCTGCCTTCCATTCCCCTGAGCGTCCTCAGAGCACCCCCCATGGAGGAAACCCTTCCGGGGCTGGGGTTGCAGGCACCGAGGCGGGGGGAGGAAGAACGGAGGGACCAGAGGAATGGGCTGCATTTCCTGGAGCAAGAAGCCAGCCAGTGAGGCGGAGGTGCAGCAGGTGCAGTCCTGCAGCAACTCTCCCCGGAGCCCTGGGGGCCAGGAACCTCTCCTTCCAAACTGACGGGTCAGAATAAACGCCTCCACAAGTTAGGATTCCAGGCGATGGTCCCTCCTTGCTCCTTCCTCACTGAGGCTCCCAGGCGCTGTTTCGGCAAGACGCCAGCACCTCCTTCTCAGGTCGTCCCTCACCTGGAACCTGCGAGGACCCCAAAGTCGTCCTCAACCACAGGGGGAGGGCCGGTTCCCAAACAAACATCCCTGCCACTGTGGGGTCTTGCCACCACACGGGCTTGCTGTGGAAGACGGGTCTGGAACAGCCTAGCAGACAGGAGTTCACTGTGCAGCGGCGCCCCGGCTGGCCGAACTGGCCGCCCGCATCTTGAATGTCGCCCACACTTCGAACTTGAGTTTACAGCTCTCGAGGGTCACTCAACACTCAGAACAGAATGACAAGTCACTTCCCCATCCAACACACCTCCTGGGTCCCCACCCCCAGCACAGAAGCCCCCTGGGCAGCCCAGAGATGGTGGCACTGCCCCTACTTTGACAGAGAGGCACCTGGAGCCTCAAAGAGTAACATTTCCTGAGTCACCCGGCCAGAGTCACCACCCTGGGCACTGAAGGGTGTTTAGCAGCATCCCTGGTCCCCACCCACGGGACTCCAGGAGCATCCCCACCCCAGCTGTGACAACCAAAAATGTCCCCGGACATTGCCCAGTGTCCCCCAGGGGCAGACTCGCCCCCACTGGAGAACCACTGCTTTGGATGTAGCTGAACACATCTGCTGTCTGGGGACTAGTGTCCAGCAGCTTCTCCTGATCTTTGGGATCCACACCATCTCGGTGGCCTGTGGGGGCCCTGTAGGACCTCACCACCCCTCTCCAGCTTGCCCTGATGCGGTCACCTGCTGTTTCCTCTGCCCTCAGCTCTCTCTGTGTCTCTGGTCCCCTTCCAGGCCCTTCCACGCCCTCAGGGGCCAGCAGAGGCAGGCCCTGACCACACTCCCTGAGCGCCCCCGCTTCACCATCCCCCTCCAGCGATCCCCCTGATTTAGTGTCCTTACAGCCTTTTCTTAAATTGCCCTGTTTCTGTATCTCCTTATTGACGTGTTTGTTTCCGTCTCAGCTCCACGGGGCTCGTCCATCCCGTTCTCTGCTGTCCCCAGAGCACAGCAGAGCACACGGCGCACGGAACATGCTCAGGACGCTCCACGAATGAGCCGGGGAGACGGGCGGGCTCCTTGGGTCCTAGAAATGGACCTCATCCGCCCCCAGGCCGTGGAGGTGGGCAGAGCCTGCCAGGCCGCCTCGCCCGAGCACCCCCAAGCGTGCCCACCACCCCTTGGGCTCCTCGGGGCTCTTGGGAAACAGCGCGGCAAGCCCCCTCCACCCTCCCCGGGGCCAGAAGCCAGCACAGGAGGCAGCAGCTCTAATTATAGAAGGCAGGTTGTGAGGGGCCCGGCTCCTCTCTGGTGACAGGAAGTGGCTGCTCTGATTAACACCCTGGGGTGTGTTCACCCCTCGTTGAGACAGTTCCCCGGGGAGAGGAAATGTGGCTGAAGGAAAAGTGGTGCAATGAATTCAGCCGTCCGGCCAGGCGGCGGCACCAGGATGGAGCCTCTGGCTCCCGGCCGTGGGGATGGCCCAGAACCTGGCTCTGCGTCCCCCGGGCCGTGTCTGCTGAGCTGCTGGAACCGGTCTGCACCTCGGTGGTAAAAGAAAGGAGCTTGGACCGGATTCAATTTTCACAGTGGGTGTCATGTGGTGGTTCAGCAAGGGCTCCCAAGCCAGGAGCTCTCTGAGCCTCAGTTTCCCCACCTGCAGAAAGCTGATGGGAGCGGGCCTCTCACAGAGCCTTTGGGAAGATTCCTCGAGACGGTTCATGCAGCCGGCTGGCCTAGCCCATGGCCTGGCACAGGCGAGGGCTCGGTAGTGTCCACGTTGTCAGAACCGCTACACGGTTGGTGTGGCCGAGGGCAAAAGGAAAACGCTGGGCCCCGTTAAGAATTTCCAGCCGGAGACAGCAGAGGATCACACGTGCTGGGGCAACTGCCCGGCCGCACCAGGAGGTGGTGGACGCACAGGGGTGGGCAGGGGGCAGGGGCTCCACCTACAAGGATAGATCCCTGTCCACGACTGCCATCAGCGATCCTAAACGTTGTCACCAGAAAACACACAATCAGAGCCGTTCACACAGGATGAGGCGCTCGCCTGTGAGGTGTTGACAAGGCCGCAGACTGACCCTGCCCATGCGTACAGAGGGGGACCCCAGGGCGGGAGGCGGCGCCCCACCCACCGAGCTTGGCTCTGGGGGAGGTGGGAGTTACAGCAGAATTTAGCTGCATCTGTAACACTTTATTTCTTAAAGCAAGAAAAGATCAGCGGCCAATGTGACTGACTCTGAATGTCTCGTTCTGGGTAACGGTTAATTCTGGGCAGTGGCAGGAGAGGGTCATTGTATTATTCTATGAAGTTTTCTAATTTCATTGCTAAAACGTAGACTTGATTGCTTTAAAAAGCTAGAAAGCATTGGATTAGAAAGAGCGCTGTTTTTTGGCTGACACCCAGTGAGTAAGGTGTCTTGGAAACTCATGAGCATTAATTGAGCACCAACTAAGTGCCTGGTTCAGGGCTGGTTCCAGGGAAATAAAAATTAGCATTTTCCCCCCAGGAGCCCAGAGTCCAGCAAGGGAGACAGAAAAGAGACCTGCATGTCCTGTGCCGGGCTCCCTGGGAAGCAGCCCCAGTCCCGGCGTGGGGCTGCTGCTTTGCTCTTTTCACAGCAAAGCGGGCTCTTGGTGTCTCCCTTCCTGCGGGATGCTGGGAGCCTTGCAAGTTGGCGGCCAGCACTGAGGGCTGCAGTGTCAGGGGTCGGGGCATCAGCGGATGTGTTGGGGCACAGTCATGGGTGGAGGGGAGCCCCCAGGCTGCCCCGGCCACCGCTGGGCCCTTTAGACGAGCAACGAGAGGCATTGCCCTGAATTTTCCACAGCTGCTACTGGCAGGCCCCGGGGTTCGTGGCCGTGGAGCCGGAGATGTCACCCTCCCCAGGGGCTCCAGGAGCCTCTTTGGCAGTAGCGGGCAGAGGGCTGGATCCTGCTGGGGCCTGGGCAGCTTTTCCACCCCCGGGTCACTCTCTTGTCATTTCTGTCTCCTGTGTTTGTTTGTTTAACTTTGTATTTTGAAATAATTTTAGACTTACAGAAAATGTGCAAAGATAGTATGAGTTCTCGCATCTCTCACCCAGCTTCCCCTAATATCAATCGTACATGACAGTAATTCATCAAAACTAAGAAATTCACTTCGGTGCAAGACCACGAACTAAACTACAGACTTGGTTCATTCGTTCCCCAATGTCCTTTTTCTGTTCGGGGACCCACATGGCCCTCGGTCATCTTGGTCTCCTGCAACCCGGGCGGTCCTCCCGCCTTCCCCAGCCTGGCGGGATTCGAGGAGCATGAGTCACCGGGTTTGCAGAGCGGGCATCAACTTGGGTTTGTCTGACGACCTCTCAGGTTTTAAAATGCAACGTAATCCGCGTTGCATGAATGCACCCGTGTAAAGCGTGCAATTCCGCGGCCTTCAGTCCAGAGTTGTGCAACCATCACCACCATCTAACACCAGACATTCCTGTCACCCCAGAGGGAAGCCCAGCCTGGCCCGCTGTGTCCACCTCCAGGCCACTTTCTCCTGCCCTCTCCCTCCCCTCCTCCGGCGCCCTGCGGCTCCACTCTCGTTTTCCTTTCAGTTTCTGTTTGTGTCCCTCTGAGTCACTGCTCTGTTTCTCTCTCTGTCAGTCTCGCTCTCGCTCTGACTCTCTCCCTCTGTTTCCTCCCTTCGCGTTCTACTTTGCTGCATCTCTCTTCCTCTTTTGCTCTGAATAGAACAGGGGAAAAACTTGAGGAAACAAGTAAAATGCCCCAAGGACACAAGCTCAGAGCTCTGGAGGCTGACAGGCTGGGGAAGGAGAGTACCTGAGGGCTGCAGCTCGATGGGGCAGCCAGGGGCCTCTCTGAGGAGGTGATGGGGAAGCCAAGGCGCTGGAAGAAAAGCGGCCAGCCTGGAAGAGATGTCCAGGCAGGAGGGCAGCACTCGCAAAGGCCCTGGGGCAGGAAAGAAGTCCCGGAGTGAGCCGGGGAGAGAGGAGGAGCTAGACAGGGCCTCACTCTGCACCAGACTCGCCTAGAGGGGGCCCTGAACGCCTCCCCAGGTGGGCTCGTGGCTCTGAGGCAGGAGCCCCAGCCAGCTTAGGGCGAGGCTTGTGAATAAGTCATGGCTGAACCTCAGAGAACTTTCCAGCACACCCACTGGGAGCCAGGCCATGTGCTCAGCACTAGGGACACTGAGCTGCAGGTGCCCCCACCCTTGCCAAGGAAGGAGCCTGTAGCAGAGAAGCACAAGCCGGGCCCAAGAGAAGTTTGTGAATTGACTGATCCAGTTATTTACTCCAGAAACACTTACCGAGCACCTGCTGCATACCAGGACACAGACGGGCATGGGCAGCACACTGGCCTCCGGGGCGCAGAGTCCAGAAAGAGAAGCAGCCGCCCACTCGCCCGGCCCGTGCAGGGGAGAGAAGCTCGAGCTCAGACGGCCATTTATTTGTCCAGCACACAGCTATGCGTGCCCCTGCGTGGTGGACAAACACGGATGGCCTCAGGGGGCAGCCCATGGTCACAGCGCAGCTTCTAGAGCAGAATGACATGGGCTCAAGTCCCAGCTCTGCTGGGCATTAGCTGAGCAGCCTCAGGCATGTCACTCACCCTCTCTGAGCCTCAGTTTCCTCCTCTGCAAGGCGGGCACTGTGAGAGCTAAAGGAGAGACCGTCAAGGGCTGAGCCCCCACAGTCAGAGAGCCCCCTTGACCGGAGCAGTTTATTAGCCACACGACTGTCGTTCTTCCCGGCTGTGGGGCGAGCTGGCCGGGTCAGGAGCACGCCACAGGCTGGGGACCCAGGCACCCTCCCCAGGGGCACAGTCCAGGCAGCTGGGGGAGGGGCCGCATGTACAGCAACTGGAAAATGGCTCGTGTCCTCAAGTCACCGAGGGCAGCACCAGGCTGGCTGGCCCCAGCCCAAAAGCCAGGCCGAGCCTCGTTTGTGATGCAAACGGCTGGCAGTGGCTGCGGGCCAGGCCCCAGTCCCTGGCCAGGGCCCAGAGGGAGGGACAGCTGGGATCCTCCCAGCCAGCCTCGGGGGACCTTTCTGGGTGGGTGGGGGTGAGCAGGGCCCCCAGGCAGGGGAGACACATTCCTGGAGGCCGACGGGGAGCGCTGGGGCTGGTCCCCCGCTTGGCCAGCGGCACAAGTGGGAAAGTGTCGGCTGGCATAGGGGTTGGTCCTGCTGGAACCAGAGGTCATCTCTCAGAGCTTCTCCCTGTGATCCAGCAGAAATCGGGGCCCCCCGTGTCACCGCCCGTCACGTCCTGGCCGGTCCCCACTGGCTCTCCAGCCCCTCCTGGACCCCCTGCAAAGCTGCAGCTGCACAGATCTCTCCTTCTTCCCCCGCTCCCGGCCACCTCCAGGCTGGTTCACAAGCTGTTCCCCCTGCCTGGGACGCCCTTCCTGTCACCAAGGCCCGTCTCTATTTGCGTCTTTGGCCTTAACTCTGTACAGGTAACTGCAGATTCTTTTTCTTAAAGATGGTGCCCAGAACTATATACACTTTGGGCCCCACCAAACCTGTGTCAGCCCCCAGTGGCCGGAAGATGTCCCCTGCCACCCTCCTCCCCACCCCTGAATGGCTGAGGAGGTCACGTCCTGTGTTGAACAGGACAGACAGAAGTGCCTGCCCTACAGACTTCCCTTCCACTGGGCTACAGGTACTCGACAGACAGATAAGTGCCATTCCAGGAACAACAATCACTGCTCGAGATAAATGCAGGTCTGAGGTGCGAAAGAGCTACAGAGACAAATGAAGCGGGTCAGGGAGGGGGGCTCGGGCTGGGGCGGGGGCTGCGATTTTGAATGGAGCAAAGTAAGAGGTAAGGCGTGTGGATACCTGGGCAATGAGTTGTCCAGGGAACGGGAACAGCACATGCAAAGGCCCTGAGGCAGAGGCACGCCTGGGAGGGCTCCGCACTTCCTTGTGGAATTTATCAGACTGGAATCAAATAATTATTCCAGGGAGGACTAAGTATTTTCTGTCCTCACTACTAGGACCTTGTATGTGGTAGTTGTTCAATAAGTAACCGGAGAATTTGTTTGTTTGTTCATTTGGAGCAAGGGAGGGACAGAGGGGTTGGGGCTGGTGAGGTTGTAATGGAGCCCCTCACCCCGTGGCTCTCAGGCAGCTCACAGGCTGGAGGTCTGTGGGCACCTGCAGGCAGACACCTGGGCCTGGCACCAGGGGCCACGGATGGGGGCACCGGGCAGCTTCCCTAGGGCCCTGGGTGAGGATGGGGCATCAGCAGCTGAGAGGGAAGCCGGAAGAGGACCGGGCGATGCCCGATGACCTCCGAGCTCGGTCTGAGGCATACGTGACCCCTTTAGATTAGGACTCCCCAGAAAGAACTGTGAAACCCTGTCAGGGGCGAGTTCCTGCCGGGTCACTGATGTTGGAACAAGAATCAGTCAAGCGTGGCCTTAGGCCCGGAATAGTGACCTGGGCTGCGCCTCCGGCAGGGCCAGGGCTGTGGAGGGGCACAGGGTGGGACCCCAGCACGCCGTGGGGCCCTCCGACGGACGAGGGCAGCCGCAGCGCACTGCACGGGGGCCTTGCCCCGGGTGACTCCGTGTTCGTCCCCACCGCCGGCCACGCCTCCGCCTCCGCCCGGCCGCGCAGAGCACGCCCCGCCCCGCCCCCCACCCGCGGGATCCCGGGGGCGCCTGCGCGGACCAGGTGGGAAACCTTCAGGACGCACCTGCGGGGAGGGAGCCGGGCGCCGGGCGGAGCGGAGGCAGCGCGCAGACCGGCACGTGTGCGAGGTGCCGCGTGTGGCAGACGCGGCCGGGCCCAGGGCGGCGGGGGGTGGGGGGACCCCACGACGAGCCCCGCGGCCACGTCGGAAGAGGGAAGATGCGCCCTGTCAAGCGGCTGGGGGGCGGCTGCCGGCGGGAGGTGGGGCGCGCAGGGGGCGGGGCGCCGGGCTCACCTCCAGGGAGCCTGTCCCTCCGGCTCGCTTCTCACGAGCATCCCGGCGCCCCGTCTCCACCGCAGAACCAGGGCGCGTCCCTGTGCGGCGAGGAGGGCGGCAGGGGAAACCTCAACGAGGTGCCAAACGCTGTTCTGGGAGGCCCAGCGGAAGCAGGGGCGGAAGTCACGCCGGCGACCGTCTCTGGCTGAACTCCTGCAGACGCTGAGGGGTTGGGGGCGGGGAGAAGGGTGCCAGGGAGCGCCCCCCACCAGGCCCCGTGCTCCACCCCCCAGGGAGCTGCCAGTCCAAAGCCAAGCCAGTGTGTGCTTTGCAGGGGGTGGTGGGTGGGTGCATTCATCCCCACCCGGTTCCTTGTCCACTCTGGCGGCCTCCACCTCCTCTCCCTGCCCACACTCTTGCTTTCCTGGCCCACCTGCCGCTTCTCAACCTGGCGGAGCACACCCAACCTCAGGACATTTGCACATGCCATGACGTCCTCTGCAATGCTCTTCCCACTGCTGCTTCCTTATACGGCTTCTCCCCAGTGAGGCTTTTGCTGGACCCACCTCCCACTTGGACCTGCTCGTTCTTCTCCATCACCTCACCTGCTTGTTCCTTCACACATTTGTGGCTCGATGATTTCTTTGCTTGTGTTCCTGAACAGCGAGCTCCTGGCAGGGCAGGGGCCACAGCCACCTTTTTCCCCACTGCAGCCCGGTGCCTGGCACAGAGGAGAAGCTCAGGCATTTGTAGAAGGTACAAAAGGAGAATCATTGGGGTGCAATGTGCTGTCAGTTAGGGGGAAAATATTCAGTGGTTCTGAGGCTGATCTAAGGGAGAGCCAGCGTCTAACCCGGGTGGGGAATTTTAGAGGAAAAACTTCAACTGCCTGCATGATAGAGGAGGCTGACTTTGTGATGGGTTAGGGCCCAGCGGGAGGGAGGCACATCTTCTCTCCTGTGGAATAACCTGGAGGTGGGAGCCAGGGCCGCCCCCTGGACCCAGAGCATGAAAGCAACATAGACTGAGAAATGGAGAGAACCTGAGTCCTTACGCCAGTGCTTCAGCTACTAGATCCAGCCATTCCTGAATCCAGCAGAAATTTTCAGCTGCATGAGCCAATCATGTCCAACTAACCTTTCACTAGAAGGAGGGCAAATCAATCAAGATTCTTTCCTTTGCAAATGACCCAAGTCAGACTGCTGCAGTGGGCAGAGCAATGTCTCTGCCCCCGAGACATTTATGTTCTAATGCCCAGAATTGGTGCCTGTGTTAAATCACACGGCAAAAGGCACTTTGCAGATGTGACTCAGGGAAGGGACCTTAGAACAGGGAGATGATCCTGGCTCCTCCACGTGAGTTCAGTCTAATCGCATGAGCCCTCGAGAGGAGAGGACTTCCTCCAGATGAAGGCAGAGAGAGGCAGCAGAAGGGGAAGCTGGAGACATTAGAAGCATGAGAGCGACTCGACCCACAGTTGCTGGAGGGGCCACGTGGCAGGCAAGAGAAGGAACTGGGGCAGCCTCGAGGAGCACAGACCTGCCCCCGGCCGTCAGCCATCGGGGAATGGGGACCGCAGTCCTACAGCCACAAGGAGCTGAATTCAGCCAGCAACCGGGACAAGGCTGGAAGCAGATTCTTCCCCGGAGCCTCCAGTAAGAATCACAGCCCTGCGGATCCTTGATTTCCGCCACTCCAAGCCGAGGACCCATCTGGATCCCAGTGTATCTGGAGAACTGACCTACAAAAGTAGGACATAATGCATGAATGTTATTTTAAGCCACGAAATTTTTCATGATTTGGTACTACAGCAATAGACAACTAAGACACTGGCTTAAGAATCAAGAGAATTGACTGGCTTTCACAGCCAGGCTTCAGGAATGGCAGGATCCAGCAGTTTAAACACTGTCTGTCATCAGGACTAGATTTCTTTGCTTCCTCCATCCTGCTGCCTCCTAAGCTGGTTTCATGTTCAGGCTCCGTGGGGTCGTCCTGGCAGCTTCAGGCTCTTACCCCCAGGTTAAACCCACGGGAAAGGGGGCCTGCCTCTCTGCCAGCTGGCCCAGCGTAAGCATCACTGTATCTCGTTGGCAGGAACTGGATCTTGTGCCCATTCCTGTACCGATCACTAAGGCCGGTGGGGTGCAATGTTCTTGTTGGCCGGGTCTGGGTCACATGCCCACCCCCTGACCGTGGGACTAGGGGTGGATCTGGAGCCCCCTGAGCCCCAGGGACAGGAGGAGGGAAGGGCTGGGTCCCCAGGGGAACACTGGGCACAGTTACGGGGAGTCAGTCAGCAAAGGGCCGCGGAAGCCCAGGCACAAGGGGGCAGTGGGCAGTCTGAGGTCCTGGAGAATCTGCTTTATTCTACTTTCTGGGGACGAAGCCCTGGGCAGGGGGGCCGGGCGGGGAGCCCCGAGCGTCTGCAGCCAGTGTGACTCCAAACCTCCAGAAAACTCCCGCGGCCACCAGGGAAGTGCCCGTTACTCGGGGCGGCTCTACCGCAACACAGAGTAAATAAGCCGGGTATTTACACCACAGCCCACAGGCTGGCCGCTGGCTCTGAGGCAAATATGGTCAGAACTGAATTCTGCGGCCCTTGCCGGAGAGCGCGGCTGTCCCAAGAGTGGCTGCAGGCGGCATCCCCAGCCACACGCCCACGGGTGTCCTCAATGATCCCAGAGGACCCGGCCACTCACTTCTGCTCAGCCTGGGCACTCAGAGGACGCGCCCTCTTTCCCAGGGCCTGGACTCCTGGGGGCTTTCCCAGCTCAGCTCCTGGCGTCCAGGGTCCCCAGCCCACCCCCACGCCTTCTCTCAAGAAGACTTATTTTAAGTCCCCCTACTATGTGCCTGGCCCTGGGCACAGCGGCTGGGTGCTCATGGGTGGGTCTGACACACTCCCGCCCCCTCCCAGCTCACAGTCCGGGATGGAAGACAGATGGGAAATGAGCGAACACGTAAATGCACTGAGGAGAGCAACCCTGACCAGTGCTCCAAAGGAGGCAGGCGGGCCAGGTGCCGAGCGAGGGAGGGTGACAGGGAATCAGCCAAGGATGGGCATGGCTGGTGTGAACATCTGCAGGGAGGGCAGGCCAGGCAGAGGGAACGCTCATGCAAAGGCCCTGTGGTCACCTGCTGAGCTCTGTCCTGCCTCCCCCAACCCCCGCTCCTATGGGTTCTGTAATTGTCTAGGTTGTTTCCTTGTTTCTTGTCCCTCTCTCCCTGTAAACGGAAAGCCCCACTAGGGCAGGAATTTGTCTGCTTTCTGTCCTGCTCTATCGCAGGGCTGGACCAGCCTGTACACGCTGGTGCTAATATGTATTAGCAGAGTTCACTGAATGCACAGACGACCAGTGGGCCGTGAGCCACGCAGGCAAGTGCAAAAGCTAGGTGAGGGCCCATCACGAACTGTTGGTGCCCAGGCCGCGCCGGCGCTGGAGGGAAATCTGGAGGAGCACAGACGTCCTGTCGCGCGTAGGCCTGGAGGGCGTGTCCCTGTGCCCACGACAGAAGGCTGTAGCCTTCCAGCGTTTTCCTGCGATTGTACTTCTTTTTAATCTTTCTCGTTTTTCACAATTACAGAAGCGATACACCTTGGTGGTGCCGCGTTCAAACAAAGAGAGTATGAAGGAAAAAGTGTGATCCACATCCGCCAGCCACACCGCTCCACCGCCCTCGATTCCCTGAAACCCTCTCACCGGGGGCCCTGCCCCGGGGCCACTCGATGGTGGGGGAGGAGTTCGTCCCACAGCCACGTGCCCCCACGGGCCACAGAGCCAGAGGCCCAGGGTGAGGGAGCCTGGTGGATGGCCGGTTCCCCGGCCCCCAGCCCCTGGCAACCACTGTCTACCTCCTGTCTCCATGGATTCGTGTATTCTGGACATTTCATTTGATGAATCGTACGAGACGTGGTCTTGGTGACTGGCTCCCTCACTCAGCATCATGGTGTCATGTGTTGTGGCCTAGATCAGAATTACATTCCTTTTTATGGCCCAATAATATTCATTGAACGGATACACCATCGTTTGTCTATCCATTTTTCAATCGATGGACAGTTAGGAGGCTTCCGCTCTGTGGCCACAGTGAACAGGGCCGCTGAGAACATTCATGGACAAGCTTTCGTGTGGAGGGACGTTTCCATTTGTCTCGGGCACATTCCTAGGAGAGGAACTTCTGGGTCACACGCCAGCTCTGTGTTTCCTCCTCGGAGGAACCACCGGCTGCCCCGCGTCCTCGCATCCTGCTCCGTGTGCGGTGCGCAGGGCGCCCCCCTTTCTGCTCGGATGTGCGTCTGTGCCACCCTTTGAACCCAGTCTCGGGTCTAACGGGCGTAGCCCGCGCTGCCCTGTGGAGGGTCTCGGAGCCTCGCGAAGGGAAGCGATGCCCCTCCCCTGCTCTCCGCGCCGCCCTCCAAGGTCAACAAAACTATCTTTTAAGCTGAACCATGCAAACCCCAGAAAGAAACGAACCCGACTTCTTCATCCAGCTACAGATGGCAGAGGCTTTTTTGACCTCTGAAGAAAGTAAAGAGAAAAACGAAGGGAAAATGCATAGGTGGAAACATAAATTAAAAATTTAAAGGAAGAAAAAATTAAAAGGAACTAAGCACAGTGGTCCTTAGGCCAAGCTTCACATTAGAATCATCTAGAAACTCTTTAAAAAGTGCGCCTGCCCAGGCCCTTCTCTCAGGCCTGGGGTTCAGCTGGTCCCCGGCGCGGGACCTCCTGGAAGCTCCTCAGAGGCGGGCTCTGAGGGCCGCAGGGCCGATGGGGAGCCCTGCTGGCAGGGACAGCCTGGGCGTGCTGCGGGGACCCTGTAGTTCACAGCAGACCGTCTGTGTGTTGGGCGGGTTATACCTGGCTGGCTGGGGTTCGAGCCGGTGCTACCAGTATTGGCAGTGGTCCACTGAGATCCCGAGATCCTCAGAACTGGTGGGGCAGGGAGTCTCCTCAGGGACTGACCCGCCTTCTCAGGACAGGGCAGCACTGGCCGTAATAAAGGGCTGGCGCTCCTTGAGCCCCTCCCTCAAATGTGTCCCTAAGCGCTCTTCCCACCTGCGTCCTTTGAGGCTCTATGAAGTGTTATTACCCTTTTTTTTACTGATGAGGAAACTGAGGATCAGAGAGGGTGGGAGAATTGCCTAAGGTCACATCACTTATAAAGAAAGGAACCAGATTCAAACCGAAGTCTGTCTGATTCCAAACCCTTGAATTATTAGCCCTTGCACTGG